>NW_027315641.1:0-70367 GCF_039878825.1 Excalfactoria chinensis
TAAAATCATACTTTTGCCAATATAAAGAGTGATACTTAAGACAGACCTTGTAATTTGTGGGGAAGTTTTGATATTTCTGTGAAACTATTCTAAATGTTGACAGAAATGGAAATTTCGGGTGGGAATGTCCTGGTTTAGTAGAGGAAAACAGGAATTCTAGAAACAATGGGTCATATGATGCTAGAAAGCATCATTTTGTAGAGAAAATGTCTTCCTTTGGAGATGAAAGCCAGAAATTTGGGGAGAAAAAGCTATATGCAGGCATTAAAAAGCATTATTTTGGAAAGATAATATTTTTGCCAAGATAAAGAATGATACTTAAGAGAGAACTTCTGATTTCTGGGATAAGTATCCATATTCGTGTGAAAATTTTCAAACTTTTGACGGAAATTGATATTTCGGGTGGAGATGTCTCTATTCTGTAGAGGAAAACAGGTATTCTGGATACAAAGTGCCATATTCTGCTAGAAAGCATCATTTTGTAGAGAAAACGTCTTCTTTCAGGGATGAAGACCAGCATTTTGGGGAATAAAATGCTGATTTGTGGGATGAAAAGCATTATTTTGGAAAGAAAATTCCATTTATTGCAATGATAAGGAGTGATAACCTTCTTATTTCTGGGATAAGTATTGTTATTCTGGTGAAAAATGGTCTAAATTTTGTCAGAAATTGATATTTCGGGTGGAAATGCCCTACTTTTGTACAGGCAAACAGGCATGGTGGAATTAATGCGTCATATTCTCCCAGAAAGCATCGTTTTGTAGAGGAAGTTATCTTCTATTGTGGTTAAAAACCAGAATTTTGGGGAGAAAATGCTATTTTTAGGGATGAAAAGCATTATTTTGGAAAGAAAATTCCATTTATTGCAAGGATAAGGAGTGATACTTAGGAGAGAACTTCATATTTCTGGGATAAGTATTGTTATTCTGGTGAAAAATTGCCTAAATGTTGTCAGAAATTGATATTTCGGGTGGAAATCTCCTTGTTTTGTAGAGGAAAGCAGGTATTCTGGAAGCAATGCTTGATAACTGAGCTAGAAAGCTTCATTTTGTAGAGAAAATGTCATCTTTTGGGATAAAAACCAGCACTTTGGGGAGGAAATGATGTTTTTAAGGTTGAGAAGCATTATTTTGGAAAGAAAATCCTACTTTTGCGAAGATAAAGAGTGATACTTAAGAAAGAACTTCTGATTTCTGGGGTCACTATTGATAGTCTTGTGAAAATTTTCCAAATTTTGACAGAGACTGATATTTAGGGTGGAAATGTCCTTAATTTGTAAAGGAAAAGAAGTATTCTGGCAACAGTGTGTCATATCATACTAAAAAGCAGCATTCTGTAGATAGAATGACCTCTTATAGGGATGAAAATCAGTATTTGGAGAAAAAATGCTATATTTAGGGAGGAATGGCATCATTTTGGAAAGAAAGCTATATTGATTGCAAGGATAAGGAGTGATACTTCAGAGAGAACTTCTTATTTCTGGCATAAGTATCGATAGTATTGTGAAAATTTTCTAAATGTTGACAGAAATGGATAATTCGGGTGGAAATGTCCATATTTTGTAGAGGAAAGCAGGAATTCTGGAAACAATGTGGCCTACTCCGATGGAAAGCATCATTTTCTAGAGAAAATGTCTTCTTTTGGGGATGAAATCCAGAATTTGGGGGTGAAAATGCTGTCTTGAGTGATGAAAAGCATTATTTTGGAAAGAGAATAGTATTCTTGAAAAGATAAAGAATGATTCTTAAGAGAGAACTTCTAATCTCCGCGATAAGTATTGGTATTAATGTGAAAATGTTTTAATTTTAACAGAAACTGCCAATTAGTTTAGAAATGTCCTTAATTTCTAGAGTAAAACAGGTATTCCGGAAACAGTATGACATATTCTGATAGAAAACAAGATTTTATAGGGAAAGTGTCTTCATGAGGGGATGAAATCCAGTATTTTTGGGATGACATGCTATATCCAAGTATTAAAAATAATTCTTTTGTAAAAATAATGATATTTTTGCAAAGAGAAAGATCGATACTTATGAGAGAACTTCTTATTTCTGGGGTAAGTATCCATATTCGCGTGAAAATTTTCTAAATGTTGACAGAAATGGATATTTCGAGTGGAAATGTCCTTATTTTGTAGAGGAAAGCAGGAATTCTGGAAACAATGTGGCCTACTCCGATGGAAAGCATCATTTTCTAGAGAAAATGTCTTCTTTCAGGGATGAAAACCAGCATTTTTGGGAATAAAATGCTATTGTTAGGGTGAAAAGCATTATTTTGGAAAGAAAATCATACTTTTGCCAATATAAAGAGTGATACTTAAGACAGACCTTGTAATTTGTGGGGAAGTTTTGATATTTCTGTGAAACTATTCTAAATGTTGACAGAAATGGAAATTTCGGGTGGGAATGTCCTGGTTTAGTAGAGGAAAACAGGAATTCTGGAAACAATGGGTCATATGATGCTAGAAAGCATCATTTTGTAGAGAAAATGTCTTCCTTTGGAGATGAAAGCCAGAAATTTGGGGAGAAAAAGCTATATGCAGGCATTAAAAAGCATTATTTTGGAAAGATAATATTTTTGCCAAGATAAAGAATGATACTTAAGAGAGAACTTCTGATTTCTGGGATAAGTATCCATATTCGTGTGAAAATTTTCAAACTTTTGACGGAAATTGATATTTCGGGTGGAGATGTCTCTATTCTGTAGAGGAAAACAGGTATTCTGGATACAAAGTGCCATATTCTGCTAGAAAGCATCATTTTGTAGAGAAAACGTCTTCTTTCAGGGATGAAGACCAGCATTTTGGGGAATAAAATGCTGATTTGTGGGATGAAAAGCATTATTTTGGAAAGAAAATTCCATTTATTGCAATGATAAGGAGTGATAACCTTCTTATTTCTGGGATAAGTATTGTTATTCTGGTGAAAAATGGTCTAAATTTTGTCAGAAATTGATATTTCGTGTGGAAATGCCCTACTTTTGTACAGGCAAACAGGCATGGTGGAATTAATGCGTCATATTCTCCCAGAAAGCATCGTTTTGTAGAGGAAGTTATCTTCTATTGTGGTTAAAAACCAGAATTTTGGGGAGAAAATGCTATTTTTAGGGATGAAAAGCATTATTTTGGAAAGAAAATTCCATTTATTGCAAGGATAAGGAGTGATACTTAGGAGAGAACTTCTTATTTCTGGGATAAGTATTGTTATTCTGGTGAAAAATTGCCTAAATGTAGACAGAAATTGATATTTCGGGTGGAAATCTCCTTGTTTTGTAGAGGAAAGCAGGTATTCTGGAAGCAATGCTTGATAACTGAGCTAGAAAGCTTCATTTTGTAGAGAAAATGTCATCTTTTGGGATAAAAACCAGCACTTTGGGGAGGAAATGATGTTTTTAAGGTTGAGAAGCATTATTTTGGAAAGAAAATCCTACTTTTGCGAAGATAAAGAGTGATACTTAAGAAAGAACTTCTGATTTCTGGGGTAACTATTGATAGTCTTGTGAAAATTTTCCAAATTTTGACAGAGACTGATATTTAGGGTGGAAATGTCCTTAATTTGTAAAGGAAAAGAAGTATTCTGGCAACAGTGTGTCATATCATACTAAAAAGCAGCATTCTGTAGATAGAATGACCTCTTATAGGGATGAAAATCAGTATTTGGAGAAAAAATGCTATATTTAGGGAGGAATGGCATCATTTTGGAAAGAAAGCTATATTGATTGCAAGGATAAGGAGTGATACTTCAGAGAGAACTTCTTATTTCTGGCATAAGTATCGATAGTATTGTGAAAATTTTCTAAATGTTGACAGAAATGGATAATTCGGGTGGAAATGTCCATATTTTGTAGAGGAAAGCAGGAATTCTGGAAACAATGTGGCCTACTCCGATGGAAAGCATCATTTTCTAGAGAAAATGTCTTCTTTTGGGGATGAAATCCAGAATTTGGGGGTGAAAATGCTGTCTTGAGTGATGAAAAGCATTATTTTGGAAAGAGAATAGTATTCTTGAAAAGATAAAGAATGATTCTTAAGAGAGAACTTCTAATCTCCGCGATAAGTATTGGTATTAATGTGAAAATGTTTTAATTTTAACAGAAACTGCCAATTAGTTTAGAAATGTCCTTAATTTCTAGAGTAAAACAGGTATTCCGGAAACAGTATGACATATTCTGATAGAAAACAAGATTTTATAGGGAAAGTGTCTTCATGAGGGGATGAAATCCAGTATTTTTGGGATGACATGCTATATCCAAGTATTAAAAATAATTCTTTTGTAAAAATAATGATATTTTTGCAAAGAGAAAGATCGATACTTATGAGAGAACTTCTTATTTCTGGGGTAAGTATCCATATTCGCGTGAAAATTTTCTAAATGTTGACAGAAATGGATATTTCGAGTGGAAATGTCCTTATTTTGTAGAGGAAAGCAGGAATTCTGGAAACAATGTGGCCTACTCCGATGGAAAGCATCATTTTCTAGAGAAAATGTCTTCTTTCAGGGATGAAAACCAGCATTTTTGGGAATAAAATGCTATTGTTAGGGTGAAAAGCATTATTTTGGAAAGAAAATCATACTTTTGCCAATATAAAGAGTGATACTTAAGACAGACCTTGTAATTTGTGGGGAAGTTTTGATATTTCTGTGAAACTATTCTAAATGTTGACAGAAATGGAAATTTCGGGTGGGAATGTCCTGGTTTAGTAGAGGAAAACAGGAATTCTAGAAACAATGGGTCATATGATGCTAGAAAGCATCATTTTGTAGAGAAAATGTCTTCCTTTGGAGATGAAAGCCAGAAATTTGGGGAGAAAAAGCTATATGTAGGCATTAAAAAGCATTATTTTGGAAAGATAATATTTTTGCCAAGATAAAGAATGATACTTAAGAGAGAACTTCTGATTTCTGGGATAAGTATCCATATTCGTGTGAAAATTTTCAAACTTTTGACGGAAATTGATATTTCGGGTGGAGATGTCTCTATTCTGTAGAGGAAAACAGGTATTCTGGATACAAAGTGCCATATTCTGCTAGAAAGCATCATTTTGTAGAGAAAATGTCTTCTTTCAGGGATGAAGACCAGCATTTTGGGGAATAAAATGCTGATTTGTGGGATGAAAAGCATTATTTTGGAAAGAAAATTCCATTTATTGCAATGATAAGGAGTGATAACCTTCTTATTTCTGGGATAAGTATTGTTATTCTGGTGAAAAACGGTCTAAATTTTGTCAGAAATTGATATTTCGTGTGGAAATGCCCTACTTTTGTACAGGCAAACAGGCATGCGGGAATTAATGCGTCATATTCTCCCAGAAAGCATCGTTTTGTAGAGGAAGTTATCTTCTATTGTGGTTAAAAACCAGAATTTTGGGGAGAAAATGCTATTTTTAGGGATGAAAAGCATTATTTTGGAAAGAAAATTCCATTTATTGCAAGGATAAGGAGTGATACTTAGGAGAGAACTTCTTATTTCTGGGATAAGTATTGTTATTCTGGTGAAAAATTGCCTAAATGTAGACAGAAATTGATATTTCGGGTGGAAATCTCCTTGTTTTGTAGAGGAAAGCAGGTATTCTGGAAGCAATGCTTGATAACTGAGCTAGAAAGCTTCATTTTGTAGAGAAAATGTCATCTTTTGGGATAAAAGCCAGCACTTTGGGGAGGAAATGATGTTTTTAAGGTTGAGAAGCATTATTTTGGAAAGAAAATCCTACTTTTGCGAAGATAAAGAGTGATACTTAAGAAAGAACTTCTGATTTCTGGGGTAACTATTGATAGTCTTGTGAAAATTTTCCAAATTTTGACAGAGACTGATATTTAGGGTGGAAATGTCCTTAATTTGTAAAGGAAAAGAAGTATTCTGGCAACAGTGTGTCATATCATACTAAAAAGCAGCATTCTGTAGATAGAATGACCTCTTATAGGGATGAAAATCAGTATTTGGAGAAAAAATGCTATATTTAGGGAGGAATGGCATCATTTTGGAAAGAAAGCTATATTGATTGCAAGGATAAGGAGTGATACTTCAGAGAGAACTTCTTATTTCTGGCATAAGTATCGATAGTATTGTGAAAATTTTCTAAATGTTGACAGAAATGGATAATTCGGGTGGAAATGTCCATATTTTGTAGAGGAAAGCAGGAATTCTGGAAACAATGTGGCCTACTCCGATGGAAAGCATCATTTTCTAGAGAAAATGTCTTCTTTTGGGGATGAAATCCAGAATTTGGGGGTGAAAATGCTGTCTTGAGTGATGAAAAGCATTATTTTGGAAAGAGAATAGTATTCTTGAAAAGATAAAGAATGATTCTTAAGAGAGAACTTCTAATCTCCGTGATAAGTATTGGTATTAATGTGAAAATGTTTTAATTTTAACAGAAACTGCCAATTAGTTTAGAAATGTCCTTAATTTCTAGAGTAAAACAGGTATTCCGGAAACAGTATGACATATTCTGATAGAAAACAAGATTTTATAGGGAAAGTGTCTTCATGAGGGGATGAAATCCAGTATTTTTGGGATGACATGCTATATCCAAGTATTAAAAATAATTCTTTTGTAAAAATAATAATATTTTTGCAAAGAGAAAGATCGATACTTATGAGAGAACTTCTTATTTTGGGGTAAGTATCCATATTCGCGTGAAAATTTTCTAAATGTTGACAGAAATGGATATTTCGGGTGGAAATGTCCTTATTTTGTAGAGGAAAGCAGGAATTCTGGAAACAATGTGGCCTACTCCGATGGAAAGCATCATTTTCTAGAGAAAATGTCTTCTTTCAGGGATGAAAACCAGCATTTTTGGGAATAAAATGCTATTGTTAGGGTGAAAAGCATTATTTTGGAAAGAAAATCATACTTTTGCCAAGATAAAGAGTGATACTTAAGACAGACCTTGTAATTTGTGGGGAAGTTTTGATATTTCTGTGAAACTATTCTAAATGTTGACAGAAATGGAAATTTCGGGTGGGAATGTCCTGGTTTAGTAGAGGAAAACAGGAATTCTAGAAACAATGGGTCATATGATGCTAGAAAGCATCATTTTGTAGAGAAAATGTCTTCCTTTGGAGATGAAAGCCAGAAATTTGGGGAGAAAAAGCTATATGCAGGCATTAAAAAGCATTATTTTGGAAAGATAATATTTTTGCCAAGATAAAGAATGATACTTAAGAGAGAACTTCTGATTTCTGGGGTAAGTATCCATATTCGTGTGAAAATTTTCAAACTTTTGACGGAAATTGATATTTCGGGTGGAGATGTCTCTATTCTGTAGAGGAAAACAGGTATTCTGGATACAAAGTGCCATATTCTGCTAGAAAGCATCATTTTGTAGAGAAAACGTCTTCTTTCAGGGATGAAGACCAGCATTTTGGGGAATAAAATGCTGATTTGTGGGATGAAAAGCATTATTTTGGAAAGAAAATTCCATTTATTGCAATGATAAGGAGTGATAACCTTCTTATTTCTGGGATAAGTATTGTTATTCTGGTGAAAAATGGTCTAAATTTTGTCAGAAATTGATATTTCGGGTGGAAATGCCCTACTTTTGTACAGGCAAACAGGCATGGTGGAATTAATGCGTCATATTCTCCCAGAAAGCATCGTTTTGTAGAGGAAGTTATCTTCTATTGTGGTTAAAAACCAGAATTTTGGGGAGAAAATGCTATTTTTAGGGATGAAAAGCATTATTTTGGAAAGAAAATTCCATTTATTGCAAGGATAAGGAGTGATACTTAGGAGAGAACTTCATATTTCTGGGATAAGTATTGTTATTCTGGTGAAAAATTGCCTAAATGTAGACAGAAATTGATATTTCGGGTGGAAATCTCCTTGTTTTGTAGAGGAAAGCAGGTATTCTGGAAGCAATGCTTGATAACTGAGCTAGAAAGCTTCATTTTGTAGAGAAAATGTCATCTTTTGGGGATAAAAAACAGCACTTTGGGGAGGAAATGATGTTTTTAAGGTTGAGAAGCATTATTTTGGAAAGAAAATCATACTTTTGCGAAGATAAAGAGTGATACTTAAGACAGACCTTGTAATTTGTGGGGAAGTTTTGATATTTCTGTGAAACTATTCTAAATGTTGACAGAAATGGAAATTTCGGGTGGGAATGTCCTGGTTTAGTAGAGGAAAACAGGAATTCTGGAAACAATGGGTCATATGATGCTAGAAAGCATCATTTTGTAGAGAAAATGTCTTCCTTTGGAGATGAAAGCCAGAAATTTGGGGAGAAAAACTATATGCAGGCATTAAAAAGCATTATTTTGGAAAGATAATATTTTTGCCAAGATAAAGAATGATACTTAAGAGAGAACTTCTGATTTCTGGGGTAAGTATCCATATTCGTGTGAAAATTTTCAAACTTTTGACGGAAATTGATATTTCGGGTGGAGATGTCTCTATTCTGTAGAGGAAAACAGGTATTCTGGATACAAAGTGCCATATTCTGCTAGAAAGCATCATTTTGTAGAGAAAACGTCTTCTTTCAGGGATGAAGACCAGCATTTTGGGGAATAAAATGCTGATTTGTGGGATGAAAAGCATTATTTTGGAAAGAAAATTCCATTTATTGCAATGATAAGGAGTGATAACCTTCTTATTTCTGGGATAAGTATTGTTATTCTGGTGAAAAATGGTCTAAATTTTGTCAGAAATTGATATTTCGGGTGGAAATGCCCTACTTTTGTACAGGCAAACAGGCATGGTGGAATTAATGCGTCATATTCTCCCAGAAAGCATCGTTTTGTAGAGGAAGTTATCTTCTATTGTGGTTAAAAACCAGAATTTTGGGGAGAAAATGCTATTTTTAGGGATGAAAAGCATTATTTTGGAAAGAAAATTCCATTTATTGCAAGGATAAGGAGTGATACTTAGGAGAGAACTTCATATTTCTGGGATAAGTATTGTTATTCTGGTGAAAAATTGCCTAAATGTAGACAGAAATTGATATTTCGGGTGGAAATCTCCTTGTTTTGTAGAGGAAAGCAGGTATTCTGGAAGCAATGCTTGATAACTGAGCTAGAAAGCTTCATTTTGTAGAGAAAATGTCATCTTTTGGGGATAAAAAACAGCACTTTGGGGAGGAAATGATGTTTTTAAGGTTGAGAAGCATTATTTTGGAAAGAAAATCATACTTTTGCGAAGATAAAGAGTGATACTTAAGACAGACCTTGTAATTTGTGGGGAAGTTTTGATATTTCTGTGAAACTATTCTAAATGTTGACAGAAATGGAAATTTCGGGTGGGAATGTCCTGGTTTAGTAGAGGAAAACAGGAATTCTGGAAACAATGGGTCATATGATGCTAGAAAGCATCATTTTGTAGAGAAAATGTCTTCCTTTGGAGATGAAAGCCAGAAATTTGGGGAGAAAAACTATATGCAGGCATTAAAAAGCATTATTTTGGAAAGATAATATTTTTGCCAAGATAAAGAATGATACTTAAGAGAGAACTTCTGATTTCTGGGATAAGTATCCATATTCGTGTGAAAATTTTCAAACTTTTGACGGAAATTGATATTTCGGGTGGAGATGTCTCTATTCTGTAGAGGAAAACAGGTATTCTGGATACAAAGTGCCATATTCTGCTAGAAAGCATCATTTTGTAGAGAAAACGTCTTCTTTCAGGGATGAAGACCAGCATTTTGGGGAATAAAATGCTGATTTGTGGGATGAAAAGCATTATTTTGGAAAGAAAATTCCATTTATTGCAATGATAAGGAGTGATAACCTTCTTATTTCTGGGATAAGTATTGTTATTCTGGTGAAAAATGGTCTAAATTTTGTCAGAAATTGATATTTCGGGTGGAAATGCCCTACTTTTGTACAGGCAAACAGGCATGGTGGAATTAATGCGTCATATTCTCCCAGAAAGCATCGTTTTGTAGAGGAAGTTATCTTCTATTGTGGTTAAAAACCAGAATTTTGGGGAGAAAATGCTATTTTTAGGGATGAAAAGCATTATTTTGGAAAGAAAATTCCATTTATTGCAAGGATAAGGAGTGATACTTAGGAGAGAACTTCTTATTTCTGGGATAAGTATTGTTATTCTGGTGAAAAATTGCCTAAATGTAGACAGAAATTGATATTTCGGGTGGAAATCTCCTTGTTTTGTAGAGGAAAGCAGGTATTCTGGAAGCAATGCTTGATAACTGAGCTAGAAAGCTTCATTTTGTAGAGAAAATGTCATCTTTTGGGATAAAAACCAGCACTTTGGGGAGGAAATGATGTTTTTAAGGTTGAGAAGCATTATTTTGGAAAGAAAATCCTACTTTTGCGAAGATAAAGAGTGATACTTAAGAAAGAACTTCTGATTTCTGGGGTAACTATTGATAGTCTTGTGAAAATTTTCCAAATTTTGACAGAGACTGATATTTAGGGTGGAAATGTCCTTAATTTGTAAAGGAAAAGAAGTATTCTGGCAACAGTGTGTCATATCATACTAAAAAGCAGCATTCTGTAGATAGAATGACCTCTTATAGGGATGAAAATAAGTATTTGGAGAAAAAATGCTATATTTAGGGAGGAATGGCATCATTTTGGAAAGAAAGCTATATTGATTGCAAGGATAAGGAGTGATACTTCAGAGAGAACTTCTTATTTCTGGCATAAGTATCGATAGTATTGTGAAAATTTTCTAAATGTTGACAGAAATGGATAATTCGGGTGGAAATGTCCATATTTTGTAGAGGAAAGCAGGAATTCTGGAAACAATGTGGCCTACTCCGATGGAAAGCATCATTTTCTAGAGAAAATGTCTTCTTTTGGGGATGAAATCCAGAATTTGGGGGTGAAAATGCTGTCTTGAGTGATGAAAAGCATTATTTTGGAAAGAGAATAGTATTCTTGAAAAGATAAAGAATGATTCTTAAGAGAGAACTTCTAATCTCCGTGATAAGTATTGGTATTAATGTGAAAATGTTTTAATTTTAACAGAAACTGCCAATTAGTTTAGAAATGTCCTTAATTTCTAGAGTAAAACAGGTATTCCGGAAACAGTATGACATATTCTGATAGAAAACAAGATTTTATAGGGAAAGTGTCTTCATGAGGGGATGAAATCCAGTATTTTTGGGATGACATGCTATATCCAAGTATTAAAAATAATTCTTTTGTAAAAATAATAATATTTTTGCAAAGAGAAAGATCGATACTTCAGAGAGAACTTCTTATTTCTGGGGGTAAGTATCCATATTCGCGTGAAAATTTTCTAAATGTTGACAGAAATGGATATTTCGAGTGGAAATGTCCTTATTTTGTAGAGGAAAGCAGGAATTCTGGAAACAATGTGGCCTACTCCGATGGAAAGCATCATTTTCTAGAGAAAATGTCTTCTTTCAGGGATGAAAACCAGCATTTTTGGGAATAAAATGCTATTGTTAGGGTGAAAAGCATTATTTTGGAAAGAAAATCATACTTTTGCCAAGATAAAGAGTGATACTTAAGACAGACCTTGTAATTTGTGGGGAAGTTTTGATATTTCTGTGAAACTATTCTAAATGTTGACAGAAATGGAAATTTCGGGTGGGAATGTCCTGGTTTAGTAGAGGAAAACAGGAATTCTAGAAACAATGGGTCATATGATGCTAGAAAGCATCATTTTGTAGAGAAAATGTCTTCCTTTGGAGATGAAAGCCAGAAATTTGGGGAGAAAAAGCTATATGCAGGCATTAAAAAGCATTATTTTGGAAAGATAATATTTTTGCCAAGATAAAGAATGATACTTAAGAGAGAACTTCTGATTTCTGGGATAAGTATCCATATTCGTGTGAAAATTTTCAAACTTTTGACGGAAATTGATATTTCGGGTGGAGATGTCTCTATTCTGTAGAGGAAAACAGGTATTCTGGATACAAAGTGCCATATTCTGCTAGAAAGCATCATTTTGTAGAGAAAACGTCTTCTTTCAGGGATGAAGACCAGCATTTTGGGGAATAAAATGCTGATTTGTGGGATGAAAAGCATTATTTTGGAAAGAAAATTCCATTTATTGCAATGATAAGGAGTGATAACCTTCTTATTTCTGGGATAAGTATTGTTATTCTGGTGAAAAATGGTCTAAATTTTGTCAGAAATTGATATTTCGGGTGGAAATGCCCTACTTTTGTACAGGCAAACAGGCATGCTGGAATTAATGCGTCATATTCTCCCAGAAAGCATCGTTTTGTAGAGGAAGTTATCTTCTATTGTGGTTAAAAACCAGAATTTTGGGGAGAAAATGCTATTTTTAGGGATGAAAAGCATTCTTTTGGAAAGAAAATTCCATTTATTGCAAGGATAAGGAGTGATACTTAGGAGAGAACTTCTTATTTCTGGGATAAGTATTGTTATTCTGGTGAAAAATTGCCTAAATGTAGACAGAAATTGATATTTCGGGTGGAAATCTCCTTGTTTTGTAGAGGAAAGCAGGTATTCTGGAAGCAATGCTTGATAACTGAGCTAGAAAGCTTCATTTTGTAGAGAAAATGTCATCTTTTGGGATAAAAGCCAGCACTTTGGGGAGGAAATGATGTTTTTAAGGTTGAGAAGCATTATTTTGGAAAGAAAATCCTACTTTTGCGAAGATAAAGAGTGATACTTAAGAAAGAACTTCTGATTTCTGGGGTAACTATTGATAGTCTTGTGAAAATTTTCCAAATTTTGACAGAGACTGATATTTAGGGTGGAAATGTCCTTAATTTGTAAAGGAAAAGAAGTATTCTGGCAACAGTGTGTCATATCATACTAAAAAGCAGCATTCTGTAGATAGAATGACCTCTTATAGGGATGAAAATCAGTATTTGGAGAAAAAATGCTATATTTAGGGAGGAATGGCATCATTTTGGAAAGAAAGCTATATTGATTGCAAGGATAAGGAGTGATACTTCAGAGAGAACTTCTTATTTCTGGCATAAGTATCGATAGTATTGTGAAAATTTTCTAAATGTTGACAGAAATGGATAATTCGGGTGGAAATGTCCATATTTTGTAGAGGAAAGCAGGATGTCTGGAAACAATGTGGCCTACTCCGATGGAAAGCATCATTTTCTAGAGAAAATGTCTTCTTTTGGGGATGAAATCCAGAATTTGGGGGTGAAAATGCTGTCTTGAGTGATGAAAAGCATTATTTTGGAAAGAGAATAGTATTCTTGAAAAGATAAAGAATGATTCTTAAGAGAGAACTTCTAATCTCCGTGATAAGTATTGGTATTAATGTGAAAATGTTTTAATTTTAACAGAAACTGCCAATTAGTTTAGAAATGTCCTTAATTTCTAGAGTAAAACAGGTATTCCGGAAACAGTATGACATATTCTGATAGAAAACAAGATTTTATAGGGAAAGTGTCTTCATGAGGGGATGAAATCCAGTATTTTTGGGATGACATGCTATATCCAAGTATTAAAAATAATTCTTTTGTAAAAATAATAATATTTTTGCAAAGAGAAAGATCGATACATATGAGAGAACTTCTTATTTCTGGGGTAAGTATCCATATTCGCGTGAAAATTTTCTAAATGTTGACAGAAATGGATATTTCGAGTGGAAATGTCCTTATTTTGTAGAGGAAAGCAGGAATTCTGGAAACAATGTGGCCTACTCCGATGGAAAGCATCATTTTCTAGAGAAAATGTCTTCTTTCAGGGATGAAAACCAGCATTTTTGGGAATAAAATGCTATTGTTAGGGTGAAAAGCATTATTTTGGAAAGAAAATCCTACTTTTGCCAAGATAAAGAGTGATACTTAAGACAGACCTTGTAATTTGTGGGGAAGTTTTGATATTTCTGTGAAACTATTCTAAATGTTGACAGAAATGGAAATTTCGGGTGGGAATGTCCTGGTTTAGTAGAGGAAAACAGGAATTCTGGAAACAATGGGTCATATGATGCTAGAAAGCATCATTTTGTAGAGAAAATGTCTTCCTTTGGAGATGAAAGCCAGAAATTTGGGGAGAAAAACTATATGCAGGCATTAAAAAGCATTATTTTGGAAAGATAATATTTTTGCCAAGATAAAGAATGATACTTAAGAGAGAACTTCTGATTTCTGGGATAAGTATCCATATTCGTGTGAAAATTTTCAAACTTTTGACGGAAATTGATATTTCGGGTGGAGATGTCTCTATTCTGTAGAGGAAAACAGGTATTCTGGATACAAAGTGCCATATTCTGCTAGAAAGCATCATTTTGTAGAGAAAACGTCTTCTTTCAGGGATGAAGACCAGCATTTTGGGGAATAAAATGCTGATTTGTGGGATGAAAAGCATTATTTTGGAAAGAAAATTCCATTTATTGCAATGATAAGGAGTGATAACCTTCTTATTTCTGGGATAAGTATTGTTATTCTGGTGAAAAATGGTCTAAATTTTGTCAGAAATTGATATTTCGGGTGGAAATGCCCTACTTTTGTACAGGCAAACAGGCATGGTGGAATTAATGCGTCATATTCTCCCAGAAAGCATCGTTTTGTAGAGGAAGTTATCTTCTATTGTGGTTAAAAACCAGAATTTTGGGGAGGAAAATGCTATTTTTAGGGATGAAAAGCATTATTTTGGAAAGAAAATTCCATTTATTGCAAGGATAAGGAGTGATACTTAGGAGAGAACTTCTTATTTCTGGGATAAGTATTGTTATTCTGGTGAAAAATTGCCTAAATGTAGACAGAAATTGATATTTCGGGTGGAAATCTCCTTGTTTTGTAGAGGAAAGCAGGTATTCTGGAAGCAATGCTTGATAACTGAGCTAGAAAGCTTCATTTTGTAGAGAAAATGTCATCTTTTGGGATAAAAACCAGCACTTTGGGGAGGAAATGATGTTTTTAAGGTTGAGAAGCATTATTTTGGAAAGAAAATCCTACTTTTGTGAAGATAAAGAGTGATACTTAAGAAAGAACTTCTGATTTCTGGGGTAACTATTGATAGTCTTGTGAAAATTTTCCAAATTTTGACAGAGACTGATATTTAGGGTGGAAATGTCCTTAATTTGTAAAGGAAAAGAAGTATTCTGGCAACAGTGTGTCATATCATACTAAAAAGCAGCATTCTGTAGATAGAATGACCTCTTATAGGGATGAAAATAAGTATTTGGAGAAAAAATGCTATATTTAGGGAGGAATGGCATCATTTTGGAAAGAAAGCTATATTGATTGCAAGGATAAGGAGTGATACTTCAGAGAGAACTTCTTATTTCTGGCATAAGTATCGATAGTATTGTGAAAATTTTCTAAATGTTGACAGAAATGGATAATTCGGGTGGAAATGTCCATATTTTGTAGAGGAAAGCAGGAATTCTGGAAACAATGTGGCCTACTCCGATGGAAAGCATCATTTTCTAGAGAAAATGTCTTCTTTTGGGGATGAAATCCAGAATTTGGGGGTGAAAATGCTGTCTTGAGTGATGAAAAGCATTATTTTGGAAAGAGAATAGTATTCTTGAAAAGATAAAGAATGATTCTTAAGAGAGAACTTCTAATCTCCGTGATAAGTATTGGTATTAATGTGAAAATGTTTTAATTTTAACAGAAACTGCCAATTAGTTTAGAAATGTCCTTAATTTCTAGAGTAAAACAGGTATTCCGGAAACAGTATGACATATTCTGATAGAAAACAAGATTTTATAGGGAAAGTGTCTTCATGAGGGGATGAAATCCAGTATTTTTGGGATGACATGCTATATCCAAGTATTAAAAATAATTCTTTTGTAAAAATAATAATATTTTTGCAAAGAGAAAGATCGATACATATGAGAGAACTTCTTATTTCTGGGGTAAGTATCCATATTCGCGTGAAAATTTTCTAAATGTTGACAGAAATGGATATTTCGAGTGGAAATGTCCTTATTTTGTAGAGGAAAGCAGGAATTCTGGAAACAATGTGGCCTACTCCGATGGAAAGCATCATTTTCTAGAGAAAATGTCTTCTTTCAGGGATGAAAACCAGCATTTTTGGGAATAAAATGCTATTGTTAGGGTGAAAAGCATTATTTTGGAAAGAAAATCATACTTTTGCCAAGATAAAGAGTGATACTTAAGACAGACCTTGTAATTTGTGGGGAAGTTTTGATATTTCTGTGAAACTATTCTAAATGTTGACAGAAATGGAAATTTCGGGTGGGAATGTCCTGGTTTAGTAGAGGAAAACAGGAATTCTAGAAACAATGGGTCATATGATGCTAGAAAGCATCATTTTGTAGAGAAAATGTCTTCCTTTGGAGATGAAAGCCAGAAATTTGGGGAGAAAAAGCTATATGCAGGCATTAAAAAGCATTATTTTGGAAAGATAATATTTTTGCCAAGATAAAGAATGATACTTAAGAGAGAACTTCTGATTTCTGGGATAAGTATCCATATTCGTGTGAAAATTTTCAAACTTTTGACGGAAATTGATATTTCGGGTGGAGATGTCTCTATTCTGTAGAGGAAAACAGGTATTCTGGATACAAAGTGCCATATTCTGCTAGAAAGCATCATTTTGTAGAGAAAACGTCTTCTTTCAGGGATGAAGACCAGCATTTTGGGGAATAAAATGCTGATTTGTGGGATGAAAAGCATTATTTTGGAAAGAAAATTCCATTTATTGCAATGATAAGGAGTGATAACCTTCTTATTTCTGGGATAAGTATTGTTATTCTGGTGAAAAATGGTCTAAATTTTGTCAGAAATTGATATTTCGGGTGGAAATGCCCTACTTTTGTACAGGCAAACAGGCATGCTGGAATTAATGCGTCATATTCTCCCAGAAAGCATCGTTTTGTAGAGGAAGTTATCTTCTATTGTGGTTAAAAACCAGAATTTTGGGGAGAAAATGCTATTTTTAGGGATGAAAAGCATTCTTATGGAAAGAAAATTCCATTTATTGCAAGGATAAGGAGTGATACTTAGGAGAGAACTTCTTATTTCTGGGATAAGTATTGTTATTCTGGTGAAAAATTGCCTAAATGTAGACAGAAATTGATATTTCGGGTGGAAATCTCCTTGTTTTGTAGAGGAAAGCAGGTATTCTGGAAGCAATGCTTGATAACTGAGCTAGAAAGCTTCATTTTGTAGAGAAAATGTCATCTTTTGGGATAAAAGCCAGCACTTTGGGGAGGAAATGATGTTTTTAAGGTTGAGAAGCATTATTTTGGAAAGAAAATCCTACTTTTGCGAAGATAAAGAGTGATACTTAAGAAAGAACTTCTGATTTCTGGGGTAACTATTGATAGTCTTGTGAAAATTTTCCAAATTTTGACAGAGACTGATATTTAGGGTGGAAATGTCCTTAATTTGTAAAGGAAAAGAAGTATTCTGGCAACAGTGTGTCATATCATACTAAAAAGCAGCATTCTGTAGATAGAATGACCTCTTATAGGGATGAAAATCAGTATTTGGAGAAAAAATGCTATATTTAGGGAGGAATGGCATCATTTTGGAAAGAAAGCTATATTGATTGCAAGGATAAGGAGTGATACTTCAGAGAGAACTTCTTATTTCTGGCATAAGTATCGATAGTATTGTGAAAATTTTCTAAATGTTGACAGAAATGGATAATTCGGGTGGAAATGTCCATATTTTGTAGAGGAAAGCAGGATGTCTGGAAACAATGTGGCCTACTCCGATGGAAAGCATCATTTTCTAGAGAAAATGTCTTCTTTTGGGGATGAAATCCAGAATTTGGGGGTGAAAATGCTGTCTTGAGTGATGAAAAGCATTATTTTGGAAAGAGAATAGTATTCTTGAAAAGATAAAGAATGATTCTTAAGAGAGAACTTCTAATCTCCGTGATAAGTATTGGTATTAATGTGAAAATGTTTTAATTTTAACAGAAACTGCCAATTAGTTTAGAAATGTCCTTAATTTCTAGAGTAAAACAGGTATTCCGGAAACAGTATGACATATTCTGATAGAAAACAAGATTTTATAGGGAAAGTGTCTTCATGAGGGGATGAAATCCAGTATTTTTGGGATGACATGCTATATCCAAGTATTAAAAATAATTCTTTTGTAAAAATAATAATATTTTTGCAAAGAGAAAGATCGATACATATGAGAGAACTTCTTATTTCTGGGGTAAGTATCCATATTCGCGTGAAAATTTTCTAAATGTTGACAGAAATGGATATTTCGAGTGGAAATGTCCTTATTTTGTAGAGGAAAGCAGGAATTCTGGAAACAATGTGGCCTACTCCGATGGAAAGCATCATTTTCTAGAGAAAATGTCTTCTTTCAGGGATGAAAACCAGCATTTTTGGGAATAAAATGCTATTGTTAGGGTGAAAAGCATTATTTTGGAAAGAAAATCATACTTTTGCCAAGATAAAGAGTGATACTTAAGACAGACCTTGTAATTTGTGGGGAAGTTTTGATATTTCTGTGAAACTATTCTAAATATGACAGAAATGGAAATTTCGGGTGGGAATGTCCTGGTTTAGTAGAGGAAAACAGGAATTCTGGAAACAATGGGTCATATGATGCTAGAAAGCATCATTTTGTAGAGAAAATGTCTTCCTTTGGAGATGAAAGCCAGAAATTTGGGGAGAAAACGCTATATGCAGGCATTAAAAAGCATTATTTTGGAAAGATAATATTTTTGCCAAGATAAAGAATGATACTTAAGAGAGAACTTCTGATTTCTGGGATAAGTATCCATATTCGTGTGAAAATTTTCAAACTTTTGACGGAAATTGATATTTCGGGTGGAGATGTCTCTATTCTGTAGAGGAAAACAGGTATTCTGGATACAAAGTGCCATATTCTGCTAGAAAGCATCATTTTGTAGAGAAAACGTCTTCTTTCAGGGATGAAGACCAGCATTTTGGGGAATAAAATGCTGATTTGTGGGATGAAAAGCATTATTTTGGAAAGAAAATTCCATTTATTGCAATGATAAGGAGTGATAACCTTCTTATTTCTGGGATAAGTATTGTTATTCTGGTGAAAAATGGTCTAAATTTTGTCAGAAATTGATATTTCGGGTGGAAATGCCCTACTTTTGTACAGGCAAACAGGCATGGTGGAATTAATGCGTCATATTCTCCCAGAAAGCATCGTTTTGTAGAGGAAGTTATCTTCTATTGTGGTTAAAAACCAGAATTTTGGGAGAAAATGCTATTTTTAGGGATGAAAAGCATTATTTTGGAAAGAAAATTCCATTTATTGCAAGGATAAGGAGTGATACTTAGGAGAGAACTTCTTATTTCTGGGATAAGTATTGTTATTCTGGTGAAAAATTGCCTAAATGTAGACAGAAATTGATATTTCGGGTGGAAATCTCCTTGTTTTGTAGAGGAAAGCAGGTATTCTGGAAGCAATGCTTGATAACTGAGCTAGAAAGCTTCATTTTGTAGAGAAAATGTCATCTTTTGGGATAAAAACCAGCACTTTGGGGAGGAAATGATGTTTTTAAGGTTGAGAAGCATTATTTTGGAAAGAAAATCCTACTTTTGCGAAGATAAAGAGTGATACTTAAGAAAGAACTTCTGATTTCTGGGGTAACTATTGATAGTCATGTGGAAATTTTCCAAATTTTGACAGAGACTGATATTTAGGGTGGAAATGTCCTTAATTTGTAAAGGAAAAGAAGTATTCTGGCAACAGTGTGTCATTTCATACTAAAAAGCAGCATTCTGTAGATAGAATGACCTCTTATAGGGATGAAAATCAGTATTTGGAGAAAAAATGCTATATTTAGGGAGGAATGGCATCATTTTGGAAAGAAAGCTATATTGATTGCAAGGATAAGGAGTGATACTTCAGAGAGAACTTCTTATTTCTGGCATAGGTATCGATAGTAGTGTGAAAATTTTCTAAATGTTGACAGAAATGGATATTTCGAGTGGAAATGTCCTTATTTTGTAGAGGAAAGCAGGAATTCTGGAAACAATGTGGCTTACTCCGATGGAAAGCATCATTTTCTAGAGAAAATGTCTTCTTTCAGGGATGAAAACCAGCATTTTTGGGAATAAAATGCTATTGTTAGGGTGAAAAGCATTATTTTGGAAAGAAAATCATACTTTTGCCAAGATAAAGAGTGATACTTAAGACAGACCTTGTAATTTGTGGGGAAGTTTTGATATTTCTGTGAAACTATTCTAAATGTTGACAGAAATGGAAATTTCGGGTGGGAATGTCCTGGTTTAGTAGAGGAAAACAGGAATTCTGGAAACAATGGGTCATATGATGCTAGAAAGCATCATTTTGTAGAGAAAATGTCTTCCTTTGGAGATGAAAGCCAGAAATTTGGGGAGAAAAAGCTATATGCAGGCATTAAAAAGCATTATTTTGGAAAGATAATATTTTTGCCAAGATAAAGAATGATACTTAAGAGAGAACTTCTGATTTCTGGGATAAGTATCCATATTCGTGTGAAAATTTTCAAACTTTTGACGGAAATTGATATTTCGGGTGGAGATGTCTCTATTCTGTAGAGGAAAACAGGTATTCTGGATACAAAGTGCCATATTCTGCTAGAAAGCATCATTTTGTAGAGAAAACGTCTTCTTTCAGGGATGAAGACCAGCATTTTGGGGAATAAAATGCTGATTTGTGGGATGAAAAGCATTATTTTGGAAAGAAAATTCCATTTATTGCAATGATAAGGAGTGATAACCTTCTTATTTCTGGGATAAGTATTGTTATTCTGGTGAAAAATGGTCTAAATTTTGTCAGAAATTGATATTTCGGGTGGAAATGCCCTACTTTTGTACAGGCAAACAGGCATGCGGGAATTAATGCGTCATATTCTCCCAGAAAGCATCGTTTTGTAGAGGAAGTTATCTTCTATTGTGGTTAAAAACCAGAATTTTGGGGAGAAAATGCTATTTTTAGGGATGAAAAGCATTATTTTGGAAAGAAAATTCCATTTATTGCAAGGATAAGGAGTGATACTTAGGAGAGAACTTCTTATTTCTGGGATAAGTATTGTTATTCTGGTGAAAAATTGCCTAAATGTAGACAGAAATTGATATTTCGGGTGGAAATCTCCTTGTTTTGTAGAGGAAAGCAGGTATTCTGGAAGCAATGCTTGATAACTGAGCTAGAAAGCTTCATTTTGTAGAGAAAATGTCATCTTTCTTTCCAAAATAATGCTTTTCACCCTAACAATAGCATTTTATTCCCAAAAATGCTGGTTTTCATCCCTGAAAGAAGACATTTTCTCTAGAAAATGATGCTTTCCATCGGAGTAGGCCACATTGTTTCCAGAATTCCTGCTTTCCTCTACAAAATAAGGACATTTCCACTCGAAATATCCATTTCTGTCAACATTTAGAAAATTTTCACGCGAATATGGATACTTACCCCAGAAATAAGAAGTTCTCTCATAAGTATCGATCTTTCTCTTTGCAAAAATATCATTATTTTTACAAAAGAATTATTTTTAATACTTGGATATAGCATGTCATCCCAAAAATACTGGATTTCATCCCCTCATGAAGACACTTTCCCTATAAAATCTTGTTTTCTATCAGAATATGTCATACTGTTTCCGGAATACCTGTTTTACTCTAGAAATTAAGGACATTTCTAAACTAATTGGCAGTTTCTGTTAAAATTAAAACATTTGCACATTAATATCAATACTTATCGCGGAGATTAGAAGTTCTCTCTTAAGAATCATTCTTTATCTTTTCAAGAATACTATTCTCTTTCCAAAATAATGCTTTTCATCACTCAAGACAGCATTTAAACCCCCATATTCTGGATTTCATCCCCAAAAGAAGACATTTTCTCTAGAAAATGTTGCTTTCCATCGGAGAAAATTTTGAAAATTTTCATGACATGCTATATTCAAGTATTAAAAATAATTTTTTGTAAAAATAATAATATTTTTGCAAAGAGAAAGAACGATGCTTATGAGAGCTTCTTATTTCTGGGGTAAGTATCCATATCCGCGTGAAAATGCGAAAGTGAGAAACACCACCGCCGCGGGAGATAGCAGCCGGCCGAAGTCGCTCTTTATCGGCTACCGACTTGGCCGCGACCGCTCTTTTCTCGGAGAAGCGGCAACAACCGCGGTCCGTGATTCGAGCGTCTCTGCTGCAGCCGAGTAGTGCGACTTCGGCCGGCACCTGTCTCGAGGGAGAAGCGTATCCCCGCAGCCAAGAATAGAGCGAACTGAACATCAAGTCGTGTTCTCTCCGAATGAGCAACTCCCAGCTCTATTGAGCACGCCCGTCAGATAAGTAAGAAGAACTCGTTTCTTTCCACTTCGACTGAGAAACTAGTTGTGTAGCAATGGAAAAAGAGGAAAGAAACGAAATCTGTCCAAACGGAAGAATAACCGCTTGGAACAGTGCTAGGAGTTGTGCTTTCAGCGAGAAAGGAAGCTGAGGACAAAGTGTCCCTTTCCGGGCTGCCGTGAGGAACCCCCCCGCGTCGGAAGAAAGCAGCCGGCCGAAGTCGCTCTTTATCGGCTACCGACTTGGCCGCGACCGCTCTTTTCTCGGAGAAGCGGCAACAACCGCGGTCCGTGATTCGAGCGTCTCTGCTGCAGCCGAGTAGTGCGACTTCGGCCGGCACCTGTCTCGAGGGAGAAGCGTATCCCCGCAGCCAAGAATAGAGCGAACTGAACATCAAGTCGTGTTCTCTCCGAATGAGCAACTCCCAGCTCTATTGAGCACGCCCGTCATATAAGTAAGAAGAACTCGTTTCTTTCCACTTCGACTGAGAAACTAGTTGTGTAGCAATGGAAAAAGAGGAAAGAAACGAAATCTGTCCAAACGGAAGAATAACCGCTTGGAACAGTGCTAGGAGTTGTGCTTTCAGCGAGAAAGGAAGCTGAGGACAAAGTGTTCCTTTCCGGGCTGCCGTGAGGAACCCCCCCGCGTCGGAAGAAAGCAGCCGGCCGAAGTCGCTCTTTATCGGCTACCGACTTGGCCGCGACCGCTCTTTTCTCGGAGAAGCGGCAACAACCGCGGTCCGTGATTCGAGCGTCTCTGCTGCAGCCGAGTAGCGCGACTTCGGCCGGTACCTTTCTTTTGAGTGAGAAGCATATAGGTTGTCGAGTTAAAATTATGCAACAGAACGATGAAGGAAATATTAAGAGGAAAACGAGACTTTATAAGAAAGGAATGAAAGTAGAATATAAACTGAGTTAGAAAATTGTTTTGTAATGATAAGAAATGATAGCTTTTTTGAAAAGAAGAGAAAGAAAAGAAAAAAGAAGATTATATGAGGAGTATCTTCATTAGGGAATGAAATCTAGTATTTCTGGAATGACATGCTGTATCCAAGTTTTGCAAAGAGAAAAAACGATACTTATGAGAGAACTTCTTATTTCTGGGGTAAGTATCCATATTCGCGTGAAAATTTTCCAAATTTTGACGGAAATTGATATTTCGCGTGGAGATGTCTGAATTCCGTAGAGGAAAACGGGTATTCTGGAAACAAGGTGCAATATTCCGCTAGAAAGCATCATTTTGTAGAGAAAACGTCTTCTTTCAGGGATGAAAACCAGCATTTTTGGGAATAAAACGCTATTGTTATGGTAAAAAGCATTATTTTGGAATGAAAATCATAATTTTGCCAAGATAAAGAGTGATACTTAAGACAGACCTTGTAATTTGTGGGGAAGTTTTGATATTTCTGTGAATCTATTCTAAATGTTGACAGAAATGGAAATTTCGGGTGGGAATGTCCTGGTTTAGTAGAGGAAAACAGGAATTCTGGAAACAATGGGTCATATGCTGCTAGAAAGCATCATTTTGTAGAGAAAATGTCTTCCTTTGGAGATGAAAGCCAGAAATTTGGGGAGAAAAAGCTATATGCAGGCATTAAAAAGCATTATTTTGGAAAGATAATATTTTTGCCAAGATAAAGAATGATACTTAAGAGAGAACTTCTGATTTCTGGGATAAGTATCCATATTCGTGAGAAAATTCTGTAGAGGAAAACAGGTATTCTGGATACGAAGTGCCATATTCTGCTAGAAAGCATCATTTTGTAGAGAAAACGTCCTTCTTTCAGGGATGAAGACCAGCATTTTGGGGAATAAAATGCTGATTTGTGGGATGAAAAGCATTATTTTGGAAAGAAAATTCCATTTATTGCAATGATAAGGAGTGATAACCTTCTTATTTCTGGGATAAGTATTGTTATTCTGGTGAAAAATGGTCTAAATTTTGTCAGAAATTGATATTTCGGGTGGAAATGCCCTACTTTTGTACAGGCAAACAGGCATGCGGGAATTAATGCGTCATATTCTCCCAGAAAGCATCGTTTTGTAGAGGAAGTTATCTTCTATTGTGGTTAAAAACCAGAATTTTGGGGAGAAAATGCTATTTTTAGGGATGAAAAGCATTATTTTGGAAAGAAAATTCCATTTATTGCAAGGATAAGGAGTGATACTTAGGAGAGAACTTCATATTTCTGGGATAAGTATTGTTATTCTGGTGAAAAATTGCCTAAATGTTGTCAGAAATTGATATTTCGGGTGGAAATCTCCTTGTTTTGTAGAGGAAAGCAGGTATTCTGGAAGCAATGCTTGATAACTGAGCTAGAAAGCTTCATTTTGTAGAGAAAATGTCATCTTTTGGGGATAAAAACCAGCACTTTGGGGAGGAAATGATGTTTTTAAGGTTGAGAAGCATTATTTTGGAAAGAAAATCCTACTTTTGCGAAGATAAAGAGTGATACTTAAGACAGACCTTGTAATTTGTGGGGAAGTTTTGATATTTCTGTGAAACTATTCTAAATGTTGACAGAAATGGAAATTTCGGGTGGGAATGTCCTGGTTTAGTAGAGGAAAACAGGAATTCTGGAAACAATGGGTCATATGATGCTAGAAAGCATCATTTTGTAGAGAAAATGTCTTCCTTTGGAGATGAAAGCCAGAAATTTGGGGAGAAAAACTATATGCAGGCATTAAAAAGCATTATTTTGGAAAGATAATATTTTTGCCAAGATAAAGAATGATACTTAAGAGAGAACTTCTGATTTCTGGGATAAGTATCCATATTCGTGTGAAAATTTTCAAACTTTTGACGGAAATTGATATTTCGGGTGGAGATGTCTCTATTCTGTAGAGGAAAACAGGTATTCTGGATACAAAGTGCCATATTCTGCTAGAAAGCATCATTTTGTAGAGAAAACGTCTTCTTTCAGGGATGAAGACCAGCATTTTGGGGAATAAAATGCTGATTTGTGGGATGAAAAGCATTATTTTGGAAAGAAAATTCCATTTATTGCAATGATAAGGAGTGATAACCTTCTTATTTCTGGGATAAGTATTGTTATTCTGGTGAAAAATGGTCTAATTTTGTCAGAAATTGATATTTCGGGTGGAAATGCCCTACTTTTGTACAGGCAAACAGGCATGCTGGAATTAATGCGTCATATTCTCCCAGAAAGCATCGTTTTGTAGAGGAAGTTATCTTCTATTGTGGTTAAAAAACCAGAATTTTGGGGAGAAAATGCTATTTTTAGGGATGAAAAGCATTATTTTGGAAAGAAATTCCATTTATTGCAAGGATAAGGAGTGATACTTAGGAGAGAACTTCATATTTCTGGGATAAGTATTGTTATTCTGGTGAAAAATTGCCTAAATGTTGTCAGAAATTGATATTTCGGGTGGAAATCTCCTTGTTTTGTAGAGGAAAGCAGGTATTCTGGAAGCAATGCTTGATAACTGAGCTAGAAAGCTTCATTTTGTAGAGAAAATGTCATCTTTTGGGATAAAAACCAGCACTTTGGGGAGGAAATGATGTTTTTAAGGTGAGAAGCATTATTTTGGAAAGAAAATCCTACTTTTGCGAAGATAAATGAGTGATACTTAAGAAAGAACTTCTGATTTCTGGGGTTCACTATTGATAGTCTTGTGAAAATTTTCCAAATTTTGACAGAGACTGATATTTAGGGTGGAAATGTCCTTAATTTGTAAAGGAAAAGAAGTATTCTGGCAACTGTGTGTCATATCATACTAAAAAGCAGCATTCTGTAGATAGAATGACCTCTTATAGGTGATGAAAATCAGTATTTGGGAGAAAAATGCTATATTTAGGGAGGAATGGCATCATTTTGGAAAGAAAGCTATATTGATTGCAAGGATAAGGAGTGATACTTCAGAGAGAACTTCTTATTTCTGGCATAAGTATCGATAGGTATTGTGAAAATTTTCTAAATGTTGACAGAAATGGATAATTCGGGTGGGAAATGTCCATATTTTGTAGAGGAAAGCAGGAATTCTGGAAACAATGTGGCCTACTCCGATGGAAAGCATCATTTTCTAGAGAAAATGTCTTCTTTTGGGGATGAATCCAGAATTGGGGGTGAAAATGCTGTCTTGAGTGATGAAAAGCATTATTTTGGAAAGAGAATAGTATTCTGAAAAGATAAAGAATGATTCTTAAGAGAGAACTTCTAATCTCCGCGATAAGTATTGGTATTAATGTGAAAATGTTTTAATTTTAACAGAAACTGCCAATAGTTAGAAATGTCCTTAATTTCTAGAGTAAAACAGGTATTCCGGAAACAGTATGACATATTCTGATAGAAAACAAGATTTTATAGGGAAAGTGTCCTTCATGAGGGGGATGAAATCCAGTATTTTTGGGATGACATGCTATATCCAAGTATTAAAAATAATTCTTTTGTAAAAATAATAATATTTTTGCAAAGAGAAAGATCGATACTTATGAGAGAACTTCTTATTTCTGGCATAGGTATCGATAGTAGTGTGAAAATTTTCTAAATGTTGACAGAAATGGATATTTCGAGTGGAAATGTCCTTATTTTGTAGAGGAAAGCAGGAATTCTGGAAACAATGTGGCCCTACTCCGATGGAAAGCATCATTTTCTAGAGAAAATGTCTTCTTTCAGGGATGAAAACCAGCATTTTTGGGAATAAAATGCTATTGTTAGGGGTGAAAAGCATTATTTTGGAAAGAAAATCCTACTTTTGCCAAGATAAAGAGTGATACTTAAGACAGACCTTGTAATTTGTGGGGAAGTTTTGATATTTCTGTGAAACTATTCTAAATGTTGACAGAAATGGAAATTTCGGGTGGGAATGTCCTGGTTTAGTAGAGGAAAACAGGAATTCTAGAAACAATGGGTCATATGATGCTAGAAAGCATCATTTTGTAGAGAAAATGTCTTCCCTTGGAGATGAAAGCCAGAAATTTGGGGAGAAAAAGCTATATGCAGGCATTAAAAAGCATTATTTTGGAAAGATAATATTTTTGCCAAGATAAAGAATGATACTTAAGAGAGAACTTCTGATTTCTGGGATAAGTATCCATATTCGTGTGAAATTTTCAAACTTTTGACGGAAATTGATATTTCGGGTGGAGATGTCTCTATTCTGTAGAGGAAAACAGGTATTCTGGATACAAAGTGCAATATTCTGCTAGAAAGCATCATTTTGTAGAGAAAACGTCTTCTTTCAGGGATGAAGACCAGCATTTTGGGGAATAAAATGCTGATTTGTGGGATGAAAAGCATTATTTTGGAAAGAAAATTCCATTTATTGCAATGATAAGGAGTGATAACCTTCTTATTTCTGGGATAAGTATTGTTATTCTGGTGAAAAACGGTCTAAATTTTGTCAGAAATTGATATTTCGGGTGGAAATGCCCTACTTTTGTACAGGCAAACAGGCATGGTGGAATTAATGCGTCATATTCTCCCAGAAAGCATCGTTTTGTAGAGGAAGTTATCTTCTATTGTGGTTAAAAACCAGAATTTTGGGGAGAAAATGCTATTTTTAGGGATGAAAAGCATTATTTTGGAAAGAAAATTCCATTTATTGCAAAGGATAAGGAGTGATACTTAGGAGAGAACTTCTTATTTCTGGGATAAGTATTGTTATTCTGGTGAAAAAATTGCCTAAATGTAGACAGAAATTGATATTCGGGTGGAAATCTCCTTGTTTTGTAGAGGAAAGCAGGTATTCTGGAAGCAATGCTTGATAACTGAGCTAGAAAGCCTTCATTTTGTAGAGAAAATGTCATCTTTTGGGATAAAAGCCAGCACTTTGGGGAGGAAATGATGTTTTTAAGGTTGAGAAGCATTATTTTTGGAAAGAAAATCCTACTTTTGCGAACGATAAAGAGTGATACTTAAGAAAGAACTTCTGATTTCTGGGGTCACTATTGATAGTCTTGTGAAAATTTTCCAAATTTTGACAGAGACTGATATTTAGGGTGGAAATGTCCTTAATTTGTAAAGGAAAAGAAGTATTCTGGCAACAGTGTGTCATATCATACTAAAAAGCAGCATTCTGTAGATAGAATGACCTCTTATAGGGATGAAAATCAGTATTTGGAGAAAAAATGCTATATTTAGGAGGAATGCATCATTTGGAAAGAAAGCTATATTGATTGCAAGGATAAGGAGTGATACTTCAGAAGAGAACTTCTTATTTCTGGCATAAGTATCGATAGTATTGTGAAAATTTTCTAAATGTTGACAGAAATGGATAATTCGGGTGGAAATGTCCATATTTTTGTAGAGGAAAGCAGGAATTCTGGAAACAATGTGGCCTACTCCGATGGAAAGCATCATTTTCTAGAGAAAATGTCTTACTTTTGGGATGAAATCCAGAATTTGGGGGTGAAAATGCTGTCTTGAGTGATGAAAAGCATTATTTTGGAAAGAGAATAGTATTCTTGAAAAGATAAAGAATGATTCTTAAGAGAGAACTTCTAATCTCCGTGATAAGTATTGGTATTAATGTGAAAATGTTTTAATTTTAACAGAAACTGCCAATTAGTTAGAAATGTCCTTAATTTCTAGAGTAAAACAGGTATTCCGGAAACAGTATGACATATTCTGATAGAAAACAAGATTTTATAGGGAAAGTGTCTTCATGAGGGGATGAAATCCTAGTATTTTTGGGATGACATGCTATATCCAAGTATTAAAAATAATTCTTTTGTAAAAATAATAATATTTTTGCAAAGAGAAAGATCGATACTTATGAGAGAACTTCTTATTTCTGGGGTAAGTATCCATATTCGCGTGAAAATTTTCTAAATGTTGACAGAAATGGATATTTTCGAGTGGAAATGTCCTTATTTTGTAGAGGAAAGCAGGAATTCTGGAAACAATGTGGCCTACTCGATGGAAAGCATCATTTTCTAGAGAAAATGTCTTCTTTTCAGGGATGAAAACCAGCATTTTTGGAATAAAAATGCTATTGTTAGGGTGAAAAGCATTATTTTGGAAAGAAAATCATACTTTTGCCAAGATAAAGAGTGATACTTAAGACAGACCTTGTAATTTGTGGGGAAGTTTTGATATTTCTGTGAAACTATTCTAAATGTTGACAGAAATGGAAATTTCGGGTGGGAATGTCCTGGTTTAGTAGAGGAAAACAGGAATTCTGGAAACAATGGGTCATATGATGCTAGAAAGCATCATTTTGTAGAGAAAATGTCTTCCTTTGGAGATGAAAGCCAGAAATTTGGGGAGAAAAAGCTATATGCAGGCATTAAAAAGCATTATTTTGGAAAGATAATATTTTTGCCAAGATAAAGAATGATACTTAAGAGAGAACTTCTGATTTCTGGATAAGTATCCATATTCGTGTGAAAATTTTCAAACTTTTGACGGAAATTGATATTTCGGGTGGAGATGTCTCTATTCTGTAGAGGAAAAACAGGTATTCTGGATACAAAGTGCCATATTCTGCTAGAAGCATCATTTTGTAGAGAAAACGTCTTCTTTCAGGGATGAAGACCAGCATTTTGGGGAATAAAA
Source organism: Excalfactoria chinensis (assembly GCF_039878825.1). Classification (NCBI taxonomy): domain Eukaryota; kingdom Metazoa; phylum Chordata; class Aves; order Galliformes; family Phasianidae; genus Excalfactoria; species Excalfactoria chinensis. Next base: position 29,645 of record NW_027315641.1, read on the forward strand.
TATGCTGATTTGTGGGATGAAAAGCATTATTTTGGAAAGAAAATTCCATTTATTGCAATGATAAGGAGTGATAACCTTCTTATTTCTGGGATAAGTATTGTTATTCTGGTGAAAAATGGTCTAAATTTTGTCAGAAATTGATATTTCGGGTGGAAATGCCCTACTTTTGTACAGGCAAACAGGCATGGTGGAATTAATGCGTCATATTCTCCCAGAAAGCATCGTTTTGTAGAGGAAGTTATCTTCTATTGTGGTTAAAAACCAGAATTTTGGGGGAGAAAATGCTATTTTTAGGGATGAAAAGCATTATTTTGGAAAGAAAATTCCATTTATTGCAAGGATAAGGAGTGATACTTAGGAGAGAACTTCTTATTTCTGGGATAAGTATTGTTATTCTGGTGAAAAATTGCCTAAATGTAGACAGAAATTGATATTTCGGGTGGAAATCTCCTTGTTTTGTAGAGGAAAGCAGGTATTCTGGAAGCAATGCTTGATAACTGAGCTAGAAAGCTTCATTTTGTAGAGAAAATGTCATCTTTTGGGGATAAAAAACAGCACTTTGGGGAGGAAATGATGTTTTTAAGGTTGAGAAGCATTATTTTGGAAAGAAAATCCTACTTTTGCGAAGATAAAGAGTGATACTTAAGACAGACCTTGTAATTTGTGGGGAAGTTTTGATATTTCTGTGAAACTATTCTAAATGTTGACAGAAATGGAAATTTCGGGTGGGAATGTCCTGGTTTAGTAGAGGAAAACAGGAATTCTAGAAACAATGGGTCATATGATGCTAGAAAGCATCATTTTGTAGAGAAAATGTCTTCCTTTGGAGATGAAAGCCAGAAATTTGGGGAGAAAAAGCTATATGCAGGCATTAAAAAGCATTATTTTGGAAAGATAATATTTTTGCCAAGATAAAGAATGATACTTAAGAGAGAACTTCTGATTTCTGGGATAAGTATCCATATTCGTGTGAAAATTTTCAAACTTTTGACGGAAATTGATATTTCGGGTGGAGATGTCTCTATTCTGTAGAGGAAAACAGGTATTCTGGATACAAAGTGCCATATTCTGCTAGAAAGCATCATTTTGTAGAGAAAACGTCTTCTTTCAGGGATGAAGACCAGCATTTTGGGGAATAAAATGCTGATTTGTGGGATGAAAAGCATTATTTTGGAAAGAAAATTCCATTTATTGCAATGATAAGGAGTGATAACCTTCTTATTTCTGGGATAAGTATTGTTATTCTGGTGAAAAATGGTCTAAATTTTGTCAGAAATTGATATTTCGGGTGGAAATGCCCTACTTTTGTACAGGCAAACAGGCATGGTGGAATTAATGCGTCATATTCTCCCAGAAAGCATCGTTTTGTAGAGGAAGTTATCTTCTATTGTGGTTAAAAACCAGAATTTTGGGGAGAAAATGCTATTTTTAGGGATGAAAAGCATTATTTTGGAAAGAAAATTCCATTTATTGCAAGGATAAGGAGTGATACTTAGGAGAGAACTTCTTATTTCTGGGATAAGTATTGTTATTCTGGTGAAAAATTGCCTAAATGTAGACAGAAATTGATATTTCGGGTGGAAATCTCCTTGTTTTGTAGAGGAAAGCAGGTATTCTGGAAGCAATGCTTGATAACTGAGCTAGAAAGCTTCATTTTGTAGAGAAAATGTCATCTTTTGGGGATAAAAAACAGCACTTTGGGGAGGAAATGATGTTTTTAAGGTTGAGAAGCATTATTTTGGAAAGAAAATCCTACTTTTGCGAAGATAAAGAGTGATACTTAAGACAGACCTTGTAATTTGTGGGGAAGTTTTGATATTTCTGTGAAACTATTCTAAATGTTGACAGAAATGGAAATTTCGGGTGGGAATGTCCTGGTTTAGTAGAGGAAAACAGGAATTCTGGAAACAATGGGTCATATGATGCTAGAAAGCATCATTTTGTAGAGAAAATGTCTTCCTTTGGAGATGAAAGCCAGAAATTTGGGGAGAAAAACTATATGCAGGCATTAAAAAGCATTATTTTGGAAAGATAATATTTTTGCCAAGATAAAGAATGATACTTAAGAGAGAACTTCTGATTTCTGGGATAAGTATCCATATTCGTGTGAAAATTTTCAAACTTTTGACGGAAATTGATATTTCGGGTGGAGATGTCTCTATTCTGTAGAGGAAAACAGGTATTCTGGATACAAAGTGCCATATTCTGCTAGAAAGCATCATTTTGTAGAGAAAACGTCTTCTTTCAGGGATGAAGACCAGCATTTTGGGGAATAAAATGCTGATTTGTGGGATGAAAAGCATTATTTTGGAAAGAAAATTCCATTTGTTGCAATGATAAGGAGTGATAACCTTCTTATTTCTGGGATAAGTATTGTTATTCTGGTGAAAAATGGTCTAAATTTTGTCAGAAATTGATATTTCGGGTGGAAATGCCCTACTTTTGTACAGGCAAACAGGCATGGTGGAATTAATGCGTCATATTCTCCCAGAAAGCATCGTTTTGTAGAGGAAGTTATCTTCTATTGTGGTTAAAAACCAGAATTTTGGGGAGAAAATGCTATTTTTAGGGATGAAAAGCATTATTTTGGAAAGAAAATTCCATTTATTGCAAGGATAAGGAGTGATACTTAGGAGAGAACTTCATATTTCTGGGATAAGTATTGTTATTCTGGTGAAAAATTGCCTAAATGTAGACAGAAATTGATATTTCGGGTGGAAATCTCCTTGTTTTGTAGAGGAAAGCAGGTATTCTGGAAGCAATGCTTGATAACTGAGCTAGAAAGCTTCATTTTGTAGAGAAAATGTCATCTTTTGGGATAAAAACCAGCACTTTGGGGAGGAAATGATGTTTTTAAGGTTGAGAAGCATTATTTTGGAAAGAAAATCCTACTTTTGCGAAGATAAAGAGTGATACTTAAGAAAGAACTTCTGATTTCTGGGGTAACTATTGATAGTCTTGTGAAAATTTTCCAAATTTTGACAGAGACTGATATTTAGGGTGGAAATGTCCTTAATTTGTAAAGGAAAAGAAGTATTCTGGCAACAGTGTGTCATATCATACTAAAAAGCAGCATTCTGTAGATAGAATGACCTCTTATAGGGATGAAAATAAGTATTTGGAGAAAAAATGCTATATTTAGGGAGGAATGGCATCATTTTGGAAAGAAAGCTATATTGATTGCAAGGATAAGGAGTGATACTTCAGAGAGAACTTCTTATTTCTGGCATAAGTATCGATAGTATTGTGAAAATTTTCTAAATGTTGACAGAAATGGATAATTCGGGTGGAAATGTCCATATTTTGTAGAGGAAAGCAGGAATTCTGGAAACAATGTGGCCTACTCCGATGGAAAGCATCATTTTCTAGAGAAAATGTCTTCTTTTGGGGATGAAATCCAGAATTTGGGGGTGAAAATGCTGTCTTGAGTGATGAAAAGCATTATTTTGGAAAGAGAATAGTATTCTTGAAAAGATAAAGAATGATTCTTAAGAGAGAACTTCTAATCTCCGTGATAAGTATTGGTATTAATGTGAAAATGTTTTAATTTTAACAGAAACTGCCAATTAGTTTAGAAATGTCCTTAATTTCTAGAGTAAAACAGGTATTCCGGAAACAGTATGACATATTCTGATAGAAAACAAGATTTTATAGGGAAAGTGTCTTCATGAGGGGATGAAATCCAGTATTTTTGGGATGACATGCTATATCCAAGTATTAAAAATAATTCTTTTGTAAAAATAATAATATTTTTGCAAAGAGAAAGATCGATACTTATGAGAGAACTTCTTATTTCTGGGGTAAGTATCCATATTCGCGTGAAAATTTTCTAAATGTTGACAGAAATGGATATTTCGAGTGGAAATGTCCTTATTTTGTAGAGGAAAGCAGGAATTCTGGAAACAATGTGGCCTACTCCGATGGAAAGCATCATTTTCTAGAGAAAATGTCTTCTTTCAGGGATGAAAACCAGCATTTTTGGGAATAAAATGCTATTGTTAGGGTGAAAAGCATTATTTTGGAAAGAAAATCATACTTTTGCCAAGATAAAGAGTGATACTTAAGACAGACCTTGTAATTTGTGGGGAAGTTTTGATATTTCTGTGAAACTATTCTAAATGTTGACAGAAATGGAAATTTCGGGTGGGAATGTCCTGGTTTAGTAGAGGAAAACAGGAATTCTGGAAACAATGGGTCATATGATGCTAGAAAGCATCATTTTGTAGAGAAAATGTCTTCCTTTGGAGATGAAAGCCAGAAATTTGGGGAGAAAACGCTATATGCAGGCATTAAAAAGCATTATTTTGGAAAGATAATATTTTTGCCAAGATAAAGAATGATACTTAAGAGAGAACTTCTGATTTCTGGGATAAGTATCCATATTCGTGTGAAAATTTTCAAACTTTTGACGGAAATTGATATTTCGGGTGGAGATGTCTCTATTCTGTAGAGGAAAACAGGTATTCTGGATACAAAGTGCCATATTCTGCTAGAAAGCATCATTTTGTAGAGAAAACGTCTTCTTTCAGGGATGAAGACCAGCATTTTGGGGAATAAAATGCTGATTTGTGGGATGAAAAGCATTATTTTGGAAAGAAAATTCCATTTATTGCAATGATAAGGAGTGATAACCTTCTTATTTCTGGGATAAGTATTGTTATTCTGGTGAAAAATGGTCTAAATTTTGTCAGAAATTGATATTTCGGGTGGAAATGCCCTACTTTTGTACAGGCAAACAGGCATGGTGGAATTAATGTGTCATATTCTCCCAGAAAGCATCGTTTTGTAGAGGAAGTTATCTTCTATTGTGGTTAAAAACCAGAATTTTGGGGAGAAAATGCTATTTTTAGGGATGAAAAGCATTATTTTGGAAAGAAAATTCCATTTATTGCAAGGATAAGGAGTGATACTTAGGAGAGAACTTCTTATTTCTGGGATAAGTATTGTTATTCTGGTGAAAAATTGCCTAAATGTAGACAGAAATTGATATTTCGGGTGGAAATCTCCTTGTTTTGTAGAGGAAAGCAGGTATTCTGGAAGCAATGCTTGATAACTGAGCTAGAAAGCTTCATTTTGTAGAGAAAATGTCATCTTTTGGGATAAAAACCAGCACTTTGGGGAGGAAATGATGTTTTTAAGGTTGAGAAGCATTATTTTGGAAAGAAAATCCTACTTTTGCGAAGATAAAGAGTGATACTTAAGAAAGAACTTCTGATTTCTGGGGTAACTATTGATAGTCATGTGGAAATTTTCCAAATTTTGACAGAGACTGATATTTAGGGTGGAAATGTCCTTAATTTGTAAAGGAAAAGAAGTATTCTGGCAACAGTGTGTCATTTCATACTAAAAAGCAGCATTCTGTAGATAGAATGACCTCTTATAGGGATGAAAATCAGTATTTGGAGAAAAAATGCTATATTTAGGGAGGAATGGCATCATTTTGGAAAGAAAGCTATATTGATTGCAAGGATAAGGAGTGATACTTCAGAGAGAACTTCTTATTTCTGGCATAAGTATCGATAGTATTGTGAAAATTTTCTAAATGTTGACAGAAATGGATAATTCGGGTGGAAATGTCCATATTTTGTAGAGGAAAGCAGGAATTCTGGAAACAATGTGGCCTACTCCGATGGAAAGCATCATTTTCTAGAGAAAATGTCTTCTTTTGGGGATGAAATCCAGAATTTGGGGGTGAAAATGCTGTCTTGAGTGATGAAAAGCATTATTTTGGAAAGAGAATAGTATTCTTGAAAAGATAAAGAATGATTCTTAAGAGAGAACTTCTAATCTCCGTGATAAGTATTGGTATTAATGTGAAAATGTTTTAATTTTAACAGAAACTGCCAATTAGTTTAGAAATGTCCTTAATTTCTAGAGTAAAACAGGTATTCCGGAAACAGTATGACATATTCTGATAGAAAACAAGATTTTATAGGGAAAGTGTCTTCATGAGGGGATGAAATCCAGTATTTTTGGGATGACATGCTATATCCAAGTATTAAAAATAATTCTTTTGTAAAAATAATAATATTTTTGCAAAGAGAAAGATCGATACTTATGAGAGAACTTCTTATTTCTGGGGTAAGTATCCATATTCGCGTGAAAATTTTCTAAATGTTGACAGAAATGGATATTTCGAGTGGAAATGTCCTTATTTTGTAGAGGAAAGCAGGAATTCTGGAAACAATGTGGCCTACTCCGATGGAAAGCATCATTTTCTAGAGAAAATGTCTTCTTTCAGGGATGAAAACCAGCATTTTTGGGAATAAAATGCTATTGTTAGGGTGAAAAGCATTATTTTGGAAAGAAAATCATACTTTTGCCAAGATAAAGAGTGATACTTAAGACAGACCTTGTAATTTGTGGGGAAGTTTTGATATTTCTGTGAAACTATTCTAAATGTTGACAGAAATGGAAATTTCGGGTGGGAATGTCCTGGTTTAGTAGAGGAAAACAGGAATTCTGGAAACAATGGGTCATATGATGCTAGAAAGCATCATTTTGTAGAGAAAATGTCTTCCTTTGGAGATGAAAGCCAGAAATTTGGGGAGAAAACGCTATATGCAGGCATTAAAAAGCATTATTTTGGAAAGATAATATTTTTGCCAAGATAAAGAATGATACTTAAGAGAGAACTTCTGATTTCTGGGATAAGTATCCATATTCGTGTGAAAATTTTCAAACTTTTGACGGAAATTGATATTTCGGGTGGAGATGTCTCTATTCTGTAGAGGAAAACAGGTATTCTGGATACAAAGTGCCATATTCTGCTAGAAAGCATCATTTTGTAGAGAAAACGTCTTCTTTCAGGGATGAAGACCAGCATTTTGGGGAATAAAATGCTGATTTGTGGGATGAAAAGCATTATTTTGGAAAGAAAATTCCATTTATTGCAATGATAAGGAGTGATAACCTTCTTATTTCTGGGATAAGTATTGTTATTCTGGTGAAAAATGGTCTAAATTTTGTCAGAAATTGATATTTCGGGTGGAAATGCCCTACTTTTGTACAGGCAAACAGGCATGGTGGAATTAATGTGTCATATTCTCCCAGAAAGCATCGTTTTGTAGAGGAAGTTATCTTCTATTGTGGTTAAAAACCAGAATTTTGGGGAGAAAATGCTATTTTTAGGGATGAAAAGCATTATTTTGGAAAGAAAATTCCATTTATTGCAAGGATAAGGAGTGATACTTAGGAGAGAACTTCTTATTTCTGGGATAAGTATTGTTATTCTGGTGAAAAATTGCCTAAATGTAGACAGAAATTGATATTTCGGGTGGAAATCTCCTTGTTTTGTAGAGGAAAGCAGGTATTCTGGAAGCAATGCTTGATAACTGAGCTAGAAAGCTTCATTTTGTAGAGAAAATGTCATCTTTTGGGATAAAAACCAGCACTTTGGGGAGGAAATGATGTTTTTAAGGTTGAGAAGCATTATTTTGGAAAGAAAATCCTACTTTTGCGAAGATAAAGAGTGATACTTAAGAAAGAACTTCTGATTTCTGGGGTAACTATTGATAGTCATGTGGAAATTTTCCAAATTTTGACAGAGACTGATATTTAGGGTGGAAATGTCCTTAATTTGTAAAGGAAAAGAAGTATTCTGGCAACAGTGTGTCATTTCATACTAAAAAGCAGCATTCTGTAGATAGAATGACCTCTTATAGGGATGAAAATCAGTATTTGGAGAAAAAATGCTATATTTAGGGAGGAATGGCATCATTTTGGAAAGAAAGCTATATTGATTGCAAGGATAAGGAGTGATACTTCAGAGAGAACTTCTTATTTCTGGCATAGGTATCGATAGTAGTGTGAAAATTTTCTAAATGTTGACAGAAATGGATATTTCGAGTGGAAATGTCCTTATTTTGTAGAGGAAAGCAGGAATTCTGGAAACAATGTGGCTTACTCCGATGGAAAGCATCATTTTCTAGAGAAAATGTCTTCTTTCAGGGATGAAAACCAGCATTTTTGGGAATAAAATGCTATTGTTAGGGTGAAAAGCATTATTTTGGAAAGAAAATCATACTTTTGCCAAGATAAAGAGTGATACTTAAGACAGACCTTGTAATTTGTGGGGAAGTTTTGATATTTCTGTGAAACTATTCTAAATGTTGACAGAAATGGAAATTTCGGGTGGGAATGTCCTGGTTTAGTAGAGGAAAACAGGAATTCTGGAAACAATGGGTCATATGATGCTAGAAAGCATCATTTTGTAGAGAAAATGTCTTCCTTTGGAGATGAAAGCCAGAAATTTGGGGAGAAAAAGCTATATGCAGGCATTAAAAAGCATTATTTTGGAAAGATAATATTTTTGCCAAGATAAAGAATGATACTTAAGAGAGAACTTCTGATTTCTGGGATAAGTATCCATATTCGTGTGAAAATTTTCAAACTTTTGACGGAAATTGATATTTCGGGTGGAGATGTCTCTATTCTGTAGAGGAAAACAGGTATTCTGGATACAAAGTGCCATATTCTGCTAGAAAGCATCATTTTGTAGAGAAAACGTCTTCTTTCAGGGATGAAGACCAGCATTTTGGGGAATAAAATGCTGATTTGTGGGATGAAAAGCATTATTTTGGAAAGAAAATTCCATTTATTGCAATGATAAGGAGTGATAACCTTCTTATTTCTGGGATAAGTATTGTTATTCTGGTGAAAAATGGTCTAAATTTTGTCAGAAATTGATATTTCGGGTGGAAATGCCCTACTTTTGTACAGGCAAACAGGCATGGTGGAATTAATGCGTCATATTCTCCCAGAAAGCATCGTTTTGTAGAGGAAGTTATCTTCTATTGTGGTTAAAAACCAGAATTTTGGGGAGAAAATGCTATTTTTAGGGATGAAAAGCATTATTTTGGAAAGAAAATTCCATTTATTGCAAGGATAAGGAGTGATACTTAGGAGAGAACTTCATATTTCTGGGATAAGTATTGTTATTCTGGTGAAAAATTGCCTAAATGTTGTCAGAAATTGATATTTCGGGTGGAAATCTCCTTGTTTTGTAGAGGAAAGCAGGTATTCTGGAAGCAATGCTTGATAACTGAGCTAGAAAGCTTCATTTTGTAGAGAAAATGTCATCTTTTGGGATAAAAGCCAGCACTTTGGGGAGGAAATGATGTTTTTAAGGTTGAGAAGCATTATTTTGGAAAGAAAATCCTACTTTTGCGAAGATAAAGAGTGATACTTAAGAAAGAACTTCTGATTTCTGGGGTAACTATTGATAGTCTTGTGAAAATTTTCCAAATTTTGACAGAGACTGATATTTAGGGTGGAAATGTCCTTAATTTGTAAAGGAAAAGAAGTATTCTGGCAACAGTGTGTCATATCATACTAAAAAGCAGCATTCTGTAGATAGAATGACCTCTTATAGGGATGAAAATCAGTATTTGGAGAAAAAATGCTATATTTAGGGAGGAATGGCATCATTTTGGAAAGAAAGCTATATTGATTGCAAGGATAAGGAGTGATACTTCAGAGAGAACTTCTTATTTCTGGCATAAGTATCGATAGTATTGTGAAAATTTTCTAAATGTTGACAGAAATGGATAATTCGGGTGGAAATGTCCATATTTTGTAGAGGAAAGCAGGAATTCTGGAAACAATGTGGCCTACTCCGACGGAAAGCATCATTTTCTAAAGAAAATGTCTTCTTTTGGGGATGAAATCCAGAATTTGGGGGTGAAAATGCTGTCTTGAGTGATGAAAAGCATTATTTTGGAAAGATAATATTTTTGCCAAGATAAAGAATGATTCTTAAGAGAGAACTTCTAATCTCCGTGATAAGTATTGGTATTAATGTGAAAATGTTTTAATTTTAACAGAAACTGCCAATTAGTTTAGAAATGTCCTTAATTTCTAGAGTAAAACAGGTATTCCGGAAACAGTATGACATATTCTGATAGAAAACAAGATTTTATAGGGAAAGTGTCTTCATGAGGGGATGAAATCCAGTATTTTTGGGATGACATGCTATATCCAAGTATTAAAAAATAATTCTTTTGTAAAAATAATAATATTTTTGCAAAGAGAAAGATCGATACTTATGAGAGAACTTCTTATTTCTGGGGTAAGTATCCATATTCGCGTGAAAATTTTCTAAATGTTGACAGAAATGGATATTTCGAGTGGAAATGTCCTTATTTTGTAGAGGAAAGCAGGAATTCTGGAAACAATGTGGCCTACTCCGATGGAAAGCATCATTTTCTAGAGAAAATGTCTTCTTTCAGGGATGAAAACCAGCATTTTTTGGGAATAAAATGCTATTGTTAGGGTGAAAAGCATTATTTTGGAAAGAAAATCATACTTTTGCCAAGATAAAGAGTGATACTTAAGACAGACCTTGTAATTTGTGGGGAAGTTTTGATATTTCTGTGAAACTATTCTAAATGTTGACAGAAATGGAAATTTCGGGTGGGAATGTCCTGGTTTAGTAGAGGAAAACAGGAATTCTAGAAACAATGGGTCATATGATGCTAGAAAGCATCATTTTGTAGAGAAAATGTCTTCCTTTGGAGATGAAAGCCAGAAATTTGGGGAGAAAAAGCTATATGCAGGCATTAAAAAGCATTATTTTGGAAAGATAATATTTTTGCCAAGATAAAGAATGATACTTAAGAGAGAACTTCTGATTTCTGGGATAAGTATCCATATTCGTGTGAAAATTTTCAAACTTTTGACGGAAATTGATATTTCGGGTGGAGATGTCTCTATTCTGTAGAGGAAAACAGGTATTCTGGATACAAAGTGCCATATTCTGCTAGAAAGCATCATTTTGTAGAGAAAACGTCTTCTTTCAGGGATGAAGACCAGCATTTTGGGGAATAAAATGCTGATTTGTGGGATGAAAAGCATTATTTTGGAAAGAAAATTCCATTTATTGCAATGATAAGGAGTGATAACCTTCTTATTTCTGGGATAAGTATTGTTATTCTGGTGAAAAATGGTCTAAATTTTGTCAGAAATTGATATTTCGGGTGGAAATGCCCTACTTTTGTACAGGCAAACAGGCATGGTGGAATTAATGCGTCATATTCTCCCAGAAAGCATCGTTTTGTAGAGGAAGTTATCTTCTATTGTGGTTAAAAACCAGAATTTTGGGGAGAAAATGCTATTTTTAGGGATGAAAAGCATTATTTTGGAAAGAAAATTCCATTTATTGCAAGGATAAGGAGTGATACTTAGGAGAGAACTTCTTATTTCTGGGATAAGTATTGTTATTCTGGTGAAAAATTGCCTAAATGTAGACAGAAATTGATATTTCGGGTGGAAATCTCCTTGTTTTGTAGAGGAAAGCAGGTATTCTGGAAGCAATGCTTGATAACTGAGCTAGAAAGCTTCATTTTGTAGAGAAAATGTCATCTTTCTTTCCAAAATAATGCTTTTCACCCTAACAATAGCATTTTATTCCCAAAAATGCTGGTTTTCATCCCTGAAAGAAGACATTTTCTCTAGAAAATGATGCTTTCCATCGGAGTAGGCCACATTGTTTCCAGAATTCCTGCTTTCCTCTACAAAATAAGGACATTTCCACTCGAAATATCCATTTCTGTCAACATTTAGAAAATTTTCACGCGAATATGGATACTTACCCCAGAAATAAGAAGTTCTCTCATAAGTATCGATCTTTCTCTTTGCAAAAATATCATTATTTTTACAAAAGAATTATTTTTAATACTTGGATATAGCATGTCATCCCAAAAATACTGGATTTCATCCCCTCATGAAGACACTTTCCCTATAAAATCTTGTTTTCTATCAGAATATGTCATACTGTTTCCGGAATACCTGTTTTACTCTAGAAATTAAGGACATTTCTAAACTAATTGGCAGTTTCTGTTAAAATTAAAACATTTGCACATTAATATCAATACTTATCGCGGAGATTAGAAGTTCTCTCTTAAGAATCATTCTTTATCTTTTCAAGAATACTATTCTCTTTCCAAAATAATGCTTTTCATCACTCAAGACAGCATTTAAACCCCCATATTCTGGATTTCATCCCCAAAAGAAGACATTTTCTCTAGAAAATGTTGCTTTCCATCGGAGAAAATTTTGAAAATTTTCATGACATGCTATATTCAAGTATTAAAAATAATTTTTTGTAAAAATAATAATATTTTTGCAAAGAGAAAGAACGATGCTTATGAGAGCTTCTTATTTCTGGGGTAAGTATCCATATCCGCGTGAAAATGCGAAAGTGAGAAACACCACCGCCGCGGGAGATAGCAGCCGGCCGAAGTCGCTCTTTATCGGCTACCGACTTGGCCGCGACCGCTCTTTTCTCGGAGAAGCGGCAACAACCGCGGTCCGTGATTCGAGCGTCTCTGCTGCAGCCGAGTAGTGCGACTTCGGCCGGCACCTGTCTCGAGGGAGAAGCGTATCCCCGCAGCCAAGAATAGAGCGAACTGAACATCAAGTCGTGTTCTCTCCGAATGAGCAACTCCCAGCTCTATTGAGCACGCCCGTCAGATAAGTAAGAAGAACTCGTTTCTTTCCACTTCGACTGAGAAACTAGTTGTGTAGCAATGGAAAAAGAGGAAAGAAACGAAATCTGTCCAAACGGAAGAATAACCGCTTGGAACAGTGCTAGGAGTTGTGCTTTCAGCGAGAAAGGAAGCTGAGGACAAAGTGTTCCTTTCCGGGCTGCCGTGAGGAACCCCCCCGCGTCGGAAGAAAGCAGCCGGCCGAAGTCGCTCTTTATCGGCTACCGACTTGGCCGCGACCGCTCTTTTCTCGGAGAAGCGGCAACAACCGCGGTCCGTGATTCGAGCGTCTCTGCTGCAGCCGAGTAGTGCGACTTCGGCCGGCACCTGTCTCGAGGGAGAAGCGTATCCCCGCAGCCAAGAATAGAGCGAACTGAACATCAAGTCGTGTTCTCTCCGAATGAGCAACTCCCAGCTCTATTGAGCACGCCCGTCAGATAAGTAAGAAGAACTCGTTTCTTTCCACTTCGACTGAGAAACTAGTTGTGTAGCAATGGAAAAAGAGGAAAGAAACGAAATCTGTCCAAACGGAAGAATAACCGCTTGGAACAGTGCTAGGAGTTGTGCTTTCAGCGAGAAAGGAAGCTGAGGACAAAGTGTTCCTTTCCGGGCTGCCGTGAGGAACCCCCCCGCGTCGGAAGAAAGCAGCCGGCCGAAGTCGCTCTTTATCGGCTACCGACTTGGCCGCGACCGCTCTTTTCTCGGAGAAGCGGCAACAACCGCGGTCCGTGATTCGAGCGTCTCTGCTGCAGCCGAGTAGTGCGACTTCGGCCGGCACCTGTCTCGAGGGAGAAGCGTATCCCCGCAGCCAAGAATAGAGCGAACTGAACATCAAGTCGTGTTCTCTCCGAATGAGCAACTCCCAGCTCTATTGAGCACGCCCGTCAGATAAGTAAGAAGAACTCGTTTCTTTCCACTTCGACTGAGAAACTAGTTGTGTAGCAATGGAAAAAGAGGAAAGAAACGAAATCTGTCCAAACGGAAGAATAACCGCTTGGAACAGTGCTAGGAGTTGTGCTTTCAGCGAGAAAGGAAGCTGAGGACAAAGTGTTCCTTTCCGGGCTGCCGTGAGGAACCCCCCCGCGTCGGAAGAAAGCAGCCGGCCGAAGTCGCTCTTTATCGGCTACCGACTTGGCCGCGACCGCTCTTTTCTCGGAGAAGCGGCAACAACCGCGGTCCGTGATTCGAGCGTCTCTGCTGCAGCCGAGTAGTGCGACTTCGGCCGGCACCTGTCTCGAGGGAGAAGCGTATCCCCGCAGCCAAGAATAGAGCGAACTGAACATCAAGTCGTGTTCTCTCCGAATGAGCAACTCCCAGCTCTATTGAGCACGCCCGTCAGATAAGTAAGAAGAACTCGTTTCTTTCCACTTCGACTGAGAAACTAGTTGTGTAGCAATGGAAAAAGAGGAAAGAAACGAAATCTGTCCAAACGGAAGAATAACCGCTTGGAACAGTGCTAGGAGTTGTGCTTTCAGCGAGAAAGGAAGCTGAGGACAAAGTGTTCCTTTCCGGGCTGCCGTGAGGAACCCCCCCGCGTCGGAAGAAAGCAGCCGGCCGAAGTCGCTCTTTATCGGCTACCGACTTGGCCGCGACCGCTCTTTTCTCGGAGAAGCGGCAACAACCGCGGTCCGTGATTCGAGCGTCTCTGCTGCAGCCGAGTAGTGCGACTTCGGCCGGCACCTGTCTCGAGGGAGAAGCGTATCCCCGCAGCCAAGAATAGAGCGAACTGAACATCAAGTCGTGTTCTCTCCGAATGAGCAACTCCCAGCTCTATTGAGCACGCCCGTCAGATAAGTAAGAAGAACTCGTTTCTTTCCACTTCGACTGAGAAACTAGTTGTGTAGCAATGGAAAAAGAGGAAAGAAACGAAATCTGTCCAAACGGAAGAATAACCGCTTGGAACAGTGCTAGGAGTTGTGCTTTCAGCGAGAAAGGAAGCTGAGGACAAAGTGTTCCTTTCCGGGCTGCCGTGAGGAACCCCCCCGCGTCGGAAGAAAGCAGCCGGCCGAAGTCGCTCTTTATCGGCTACCGACTTGGCCGCGACCGCTCTTTTCTCGGAGAAGCGGCAACAACCGCGGTCCGTGATTCGAGCGTCTCTGCTGCAGCCGAGTAGCGCGACTTCGGCCGGTACCTTTCTTTTGAGTGAGAAGCATATAGGTTGTCGAGTTAAAATTATGCAACAGAACGATGAAGGAAATATTAAGAGGAAAACGAGACTTTATAAGAAAGGAATGAAAGTAGAATATAAACTGAGTTAGAAAATTGTTTTGTAATGATAAGAAATGATAGCTTTTTTGAAAAGAAGAGAAAGAAAAGAAAAAAGAAGATTATATGAGGAGTATCTTCATTAGGGAATGAAATCTAGTATTTCTGGAATGACATGCTGTATCCAAGTTTTGCAAAGAGAAAAAACGATACTTATGAGAGAACTTCTTATTTCTGGGGTAAGTATCCATATTCGCGTGAAAATTTTCCAAATTTTGACGGAAATTGATATTTCGCGTGGAGATGTCTGAATTCCGTAGAGGAAAACGGGTATTCTGGAAACAAGGTGCAATATTCCGCTAGAAAGCATCATTTTGTAGAGAAAACGTCTTCTTTCAGGGATGAAAACCAGCATTTTTGGGAATAAAACGCTATTGTTATGGTAAAAAGCATTATTTTGGAATGAAAATCATAATTTTGCCAAGATAAAGAGTGATACTTAAGACAGACCTTGTAATTTGTGGGGAAGTTTTGATATTTCTGTGAATCTATTCTAAATGTTGACAGAAATGGAAATTTCGGGTGGGAATGTCCTGGTTTAGTAGAGGAAAACAGGAATTCTGGAAACAATGGGTCATATGCTGCTAGAAAGCATCATTTTGTAGAGAAAATGTCTTCCTTTGGAGATGAAAGCCAGAAATTTGGGGAGAAAAAGCTATATGCAGGCATTAAAAAGCATTATTTTGGAAAGATAATATTTTTGCCAAGATAAAGAATGATACTTAAGAGAGAACTTCTGATTTCTGGGATAAGTATCCATATTCGTGAGAAAATTCTGTAGAGGAAAACAGGTATTCTGGATACGAAGTGCCATATTCTGCTAGAAAGCATCATTTTGTAGAGAAAACGTCTTCTTTCAGGGATGAAGACCAGCATTTTGGGGAATAAAATGCTGATTTGTGGGATGAAAAGCATTATTTTGGAAAGAAAATTCCATTTATTGCAATGATAAGGAGTGATAACCTTCTTATTTCTGGGATAAGTATTGTTATTCTGGTGAAAAATGGTCTAAATTTTGTCAGAAATTGATATTTCGGGTGGAAATGCCCTACTTTTGTACAGGCAAACAGGCATGGTGGAATTAATGCGTCATATTCTCCCAGAAAGCATCGTTTTGTAGAGGAAGTTATCTTCTATTGTGGTTAAAAACCAGAATTTTGGGGAGAAAATGCTATTTTTAGGGATGAAAAGCATTATTTTGGAAAGAAAATTCCATTTATTGCAAGGATAAGGAGTGATACTTAGGAGAGAACTTCATATTTCTGGGATAAGTATTGTTATTCTGGTGAAAAATTGCCTAAATGTTGTCAGAAATTGATATTTCGGGTGGAAATCTCCTTGTTTTGTAGAGGAAAGCAGGTATTCTGGAAGCAATGCTTGATAACTGAGCTAGAAAGCTTCATTTTGTAGAGAAAATGTCATCTTTTGGGGATAAAAACCAGCACTTTGGGGAGGAAATGATGTTTTTAAGGTTGAGAAGCATTATTTTGGAAAGAAAATCCTACTTTTGCGAAGATAAAGAGTGATACTTAAGACAGACCTTGTAATTTGTGGGGAAGTTTTGATATTTCTGTGAAACTATTCTAAATGTTGACAGAAATGGAAATTTCGGGTGGGAATGTCCTGGTTTAGTAGAGGAAAACAGGAATTCTGGAAACAATGGGTCATATGATGCTAGAAAGCATCATTTTGTAGAGAAAATGTCTTCCTTTGGAGATGAAAGCCAGAAATTTGGGGAGAAAAACTATATGCAGGCATTAAAAAGCATTATTTTGGAAAGATAATATTTTTGCCAAGATAAAGAATGATACTTAAGAGAGAACTTCTGATTTCTGGGATAAGTATCCATATTCGTGTGAAAATTTTCAAACTTTTGACGGAAATTGATATTTCGGGTGGAGATGTCTCTATTCTGTAGAGGAAAACAGGTATTCTGGATACAAAGTGCCATATTCTGCTAGAAAGCATCATTTTGTAGAGAAAACGTCTTCTTTCAGGGATGAAGACCAGCATTTTGGGGAATAAAATGCTGATTTGTGGGATGAAAAGCATTATTTTGGAAAGAAAATTCCATTTATTGCAATGATAAGGAGTGATAACCTTCTTATTTCTGGGATAAGTATTGTTATTCTGGTGAAAAATGGTCTAAATTTTGTCAGAAATTGATATTTCGGGTGGAAATGCCCTACTTTTGTACAGGCAAACAGGCATGGTGGAATTAATGCGTCATATTCTCCCAGAAAGCATCGTTTTGTAGAGGAAGTTATCTTCTATTGTGGTTAAAAACCAGAATTTTGGGGAGAAAATGCTATTTTTAGGGATGAAAAGCATTATTTTGGAAAGAAAATTCCATTTATTGCAAGGATAAGGAGTGATACTTAGGAGAGAACTTCATATTTCTGGGATAAGTATTGTTATTCTGGTGAAAAATTGCCTAAATGTTGTCAGAAATTGATATTTGGGGTGGAAATCTCCTTGTTTTGTAGAGGAAAGCAGGTATTCTGGAAGCAATGCTTGATAACTGAGCTAGAAAGCTTCATTTTGTAGAGAAAATGTCATCTTTTGGGATAAAAACCAGCACTTTGGGGAGGAAATGATGTTTTTAAGGTTGAGAAGCATTATTTTGGAAAGAAAATCCTACTTTTGTGAAGATAAAGAGTGATACTTAAGAAAGAACTTCTGATTTCTGGGGTCACTATTGATAGTCTTGTGAAAATTTTCCAAATTTTGACAGAGACTGATATTTAGGGTGGAAATGTCCTTAATTTGTAAAGGAAAAGAAGTATTCTGGCAACTGTGTGTCATATCATACTAAAAAGCAGCATTCTGTAGATAGAATGACCTCTTATAGGGATGAAAATCAGTATTTGGAGAAAAAATGCTATATTTAGGGAGGAATGGCATCATTTTGGAAAGAAAGCTATATTGATTGCAAGGATAAGGAGTGATACTTCAGAGAGAACTTCTTATTTCTGGCATAAGTATCGATAGTATTGTGAAAATTTTCTAAATGTTGACAGAAATGGATAATTCGGGTGGAAATGTCCATATTTTGTAGAGGAAAGCAGGAATTCTGGAAACAATGTGGCCTACTCCGATGGAAAGCATCATTTTCTAGAGAAAATGTCTTCTTTTGGGGATGAAATCCAGAATTTGGGGGTGAAAATGCTGTCTTGAGTGATGAAAAGCATTATTTTGGAAAGAGAATAGTATTCTTGAAAAGATAAAGAATGATTCTTAAGAGAGAACTTCTAATCTCCGCGATAAGTATTGGTATTAATGTGAAAATGTTTTAATTTTAACAGAAACTGCCAATTAGTTTAGAAATGTCCTTAATTTCTAGAGTAAAACAGGTATTCCGGAAACAGTATGACATATTCTGATAGAAAACAAGATTTTATAGGGAAAGTGTCTTCATGAGGGGATGAAATCCAGTATTTTTGGGATGACATGCTATATCCAAGTATTAAAAATAATTCTTTTGTAAAAATAATAATATTTTTGCAAAGAGAAAGATCGATACTTATGAGAGAACTTCTTATTTCTGGGGTAAGTATCCATATTCGCGTGAAAATTTTCTAAATGTTGACAGAAATGGATATTTCGAGTGGAAATGTCCTTATTTTGTAGAGGAAAGCAGGAATTCTGGAAACAATGTGGCCTACTCCGATGGAAAGCATCATTTTCTAGAGAAAATGTCTTCTTTCAGGGATGAAAACCAGCATTTTTGGGAATAAAATGCTATTGTTAGGGTGAAAAGCATTATTTTGGAAAGAAAATCATACTTTTGCCAAGATAAAGAGTGATACTTAAGACAGACCTTGTAATTTGTGGGGAAGTTTTGATATTTCTGTGAAACTATTCTAAATGTTGACAGAAATGGAAATTTCGGGTGGGAATGTCCTGGTTTAGTAGAGGAAAACAGGAATTCTAGAAACAATGGGTCATATGATGCTAGAAAGCATCATTTTGTAGAGAAAATGTCTTCCTTTGGAGATGAAAGCCAGAAATTTGGGGAGAAAAAGCTATATGCAGGCATTAAAAAGCATTATTTTGGAAAGATAATATTTTTGCCAAGATAAAGAATGATACTTAAGAGAGAACTTCTGATTTCTGGGATAAGTATCCATATTCGTGTGAAAATTTTCAAACTTTTGACGGAAATTGATATTTCGGGTGGAGATGTCTCTATTCTGTAGAGGAAAACAGGTATTCTGGATACAAAGTGCCATATTCTGCTAGAAAGCATCATTTTGTAGAGAAAACGTCTTCTTTCAGGGATGAAGACCAGCATTTTGGGGAATAAAATGCTGATTTGTGGGATGAAAAGCATTATTTTGGAAAGAAAATTCCATTTATTGCAATGATAAGGAGTGATAACCTTCTTATTTCTGGGATAAGTATTGTTATTCTGGTGAAAAACGGTCTAAATTTTGTCAGAAATTGATATTTCGGGTGGAAATGCCCTACTTTTGTACAGGCAAACAGGCATGGTGGAATTAATGCGTCATATTCTCCCAGAAAGCATCGTTTTGTAGAGGAAGTTATCTTCTATTGTGGTTAAAAACCAGAATTTTGAGGAGAAAATGCTATTTTTAGGGATGAAAAGCAATATTTTGGAAAGAAAATTCCATTTATTGCAAGGATAAGGAGTGATACTTAGGAGAGAACTTCTTATTTCTGGGATAAGTATTGTTATTCTGGTGAAAAATTGCCTAAATGTAGACAGAAATTGATATTTCGGGTGGAAATCTCCTTGTTTTGTAGAGGAAAGCAGGTATTCTGGAAGCAATGCTTGATAACTGAGCTAGAAAGCTTCATTTTGTAGAGAAAATGTCATCTTTTGGGATAAAAGCCAGCACTTTGGGGAGGAAATGATGTTTTTAAGGTTGAGAAGCATTATTTTGGAAAGAAAATCCTACTTTTGCGAAGATAAAGAGTGATACTTAAGAAAGAACTTCTGATTTCTGGGGTCACTATTGATAGTCTTGTGAAAATTTTCCAAATTTTGACAGAGACTGATATTTAGGGTGGAAATGTCCTTAATTTGTAAAGGAAAAGAAGTATTCTGGCAACAGTGTGTCATATCATACTAAAAAGCAGCATTCTGTAGATAGAATGACCTCTTATAGGGATGAAAATCAGTATTTGGAGAAAAAATGCTATATTTAGGGAGGAATGGCATCATTTTGGAAAGAAAGCTATATTGATTGCAAGGATAAGGAGTGATACTTCAGAGAGAACTTCTTATTTCTGGCATAAGTATCGATAGTATTGTGAAAATTTTCTAAATGTTGACAGAAATGGATAATTCGGGTGGAAATGTCCATATTTTGTAGAGGAAAGCAGGAATTCTGGAAACAATGTGGCCTACTCCGATGGAAAGCATCATTTTCTAGAGAAAATGTCTTCTTTTGGGGATGAAATCCAGAATTTGGGGGTGAAAATGCTGTCTTGAGTGATGAAAAGCATTATTTTGGAAAGAGAATAGTATTCTTGAAAAGATAAAGAATGATTCTTAAGAGAGAACTTCTAATCTCCGTGATAAGTATTGGTATTAATGTGAAAATGTTTTAATTTTAACAGAAACTGCCAATTAGTTTAGAAATGTCCTTAATTTCTAGAGTAAAACAGGTATTCCGGAAACAGTATGACATATTCTGATAGAAAACAAGATTTTATAGGGAAAGTGTCTTCATGAGGGGATGAAATCCAGTATTTTTGGGATGACATGCTATATCCAAGTATTAAAAATAATTCTTTTGTAAAAATAATAATATTTTTGCAAAGAGAAAGATCGATACTTATGAGAGAACTTCTTATTTCTGGGGTAAGTATCCATATTCGCGTGAAAATTTTCTAAATGTTGACAGAAATGGATATTTCGAGTGGAAATGTCCTTATTTTGTAGAGGAAAGCAGGAATTCTGGAAACAATGTGGCCTACTCCGATGGAAAGCATCATTTTCTAGAGAAAATGTCTTCTTTCAGGGATGAAAACCAGCATTTTTGGGAATAAAATGCTATTGTTAGGGTGAAAAGCATTATTTTGGAAAGAAAATCATACTTTTGCCAAGATAAAGAGTGATACTTAAGACAGACCTTGTAATTTGTGGGGAAGTTTTGATATTTCTGTGAAACTATTCTAAATGTTGACAGAAATGGAAATTTCGGGTGGGAATGTCCTGGTTTAGTAGAGGAAAACAGGAATTCTAGAAACAATGGGTCATATGATGCTAGAAAGCATCATTTTGTAGAGAAAATGTCTTCCTTTGGAGATGAAAGCCAGAAATTTGGGGAGAAAAAGCTATATGCAGGCATTAAAAAGCATTATTTTGGAAAGATAATATTTTTGCCAAGATAAAGAATGATACTTAAGAGAGAACTTCTGATTTCTGGGATAAGTATCCATATTCGTGTGAAAATTTTCAAACTTTTGACGGAAATTGATATTTCGGGTGGAGATGTCTCTATTCTGTAGAGGAAAACAGGTATTCTGGATACAAAGTGCCATATTCTGCTAGAAAGCATCATTTTGTAGAGAAAACGTCTTCTTTCAGGGATGAAGACCAGCATTTTGGGGAATAAAATGCTGATTTGTGGGATGAAAAGCATTATTTTGGAAAGAAAATTCCATTTATTGCAATGATAAGGAGTGATAACCTTCTTATTTCTGGGATAAGTATTGTTATTCTGGTGAAAAATGGTCTAAATTTTGTCAGAAATTGATATTTCGGGTGGAAATGCCCTACTTTTGTACAGGCAAACAGGCATGGTGGAATTAATGCGTCATATTCTCCCAGAAAGCATCGTTTTGTAGAGGAAGTTATCTTCTATTGTGGTTAAAAACCAGAATTTTGGGGAGAAAATGCTATTTTTAGGGATGAAAAGCATTATTTTGGAAAGAAAATTCCATTTATTGCAAGGATAAGGAGTGATACTTAGGAGAGAACTTCTTATTTCTGGGATAAGTATTGTTATTCTGGTGAAAAATTGCCTAAATGTAGACAGAAATTGATATTTCGGGTGGAAATCTCCTTGTTTTGTAGAGGAAAGCAGGTATTCTGGAAGCAATGCTTGATAACTGAGCTAGAAAGCTTCATTTTGTAGAGAAAATGTCATCTTTCTTTCCAAAATAATGCTTTTCACCCTAACAATAGCATTTTATTCCCAAAAATGCTGGTTTTCATCCCTGAAAGAAGACATTTTCTCTAGAAAATGATGCTTTCCATCGGAGTAGGCCACATTGTTTCCAGAATTCCTGCTTTCCTCTACAAAATAAGGACATTTCCACTCGAAATATCCATTTCTGTCAACATTTAGAAAATTTTCACGCGAATATGGATACTTACCCCAGAAATAAGAAGTTCTCTCATAAGTATCGATCTTTCTCTTTGCAAAAATATCATTATTTTTACAAAAGAATTATTTTTAATACTTGGATATAGCATGTCATCCCAAAAATACTGGATTTCATCCCCTCATGAAGACACTTTCCCTATAAAATCTTGTTTTCTATCAGAATATGTCATACTGTTTCCGGAATACCTGTTTTACTCTAGAAATTAAGGACATTTCTAAACTAATTGGCAGTTTCTGTTAAAATTAAAACATTTTCACATTAATATCAATACTTATCGCGGAGATTAGAAGTTCTCTCTTAAGAATCATTCTTTATCTTTTCAAGAATACTATTCTCTTTCCAAAATAATGCTTTTCATCACTCAAGACAGCATTTAAACCCCCATATTCTGGATTTCATCCCCAAAAGAAGACATTTTCTCTAGAAAATGTTGCTTTCCATCGGAGAAAATTTTGAAAATTTTCATGACATGCTATATTCAAGTATTAAAAATAATTTTTTGTAAAAATAATAATATTTTTGCAAAGAGAAAGAACGATGCTTATGAGAGCTTCTTATTTCTGGGGTAAGTATCCATATCCGCGTGAAAATGCGAAAGTGAGAAACACCACCGCCGCGGGAGATAGCAGCCGGCCGAAGTCGCTCTTTATCGGCTACCGACTTGGCCGCGACCGCTCTTTTCTCGGAGAAGCGGCAACAACCGCGGTCCGTGATTCGAGCGTCTCTGCTGCAGCCGAGTAGTGCGACTTCGGCCGGCACCTGTCTCGAGGGAGAAGCGTATCCCCGCAGCCAAGAATAGAGCGAACTGAACATCAAGTCGTGTTCTCTCCGAATGAGCAACTCCCAGCTCTATTGAGCACGCCCGTCAGATAAGTAAGAAGAACTCGTTTCTTTCCACTTCGACTGAGAAACTAGTTGTGTAGCAATGGAAAAAGAGGAAAGAAACGAAATCTGTCCAAACGGAAGAATAACCGCTTGGAACAGTGCTAGGAGTTGTGCTTTCAGCGAGAAAGGAAGCTGAGGACAAAGTGTTCCTTTCCGGGCTGCCGTGAGGAACCCCCCCGCGTCGGAAGAAAGCAGCCGGCCGAAGTCGCTCTTTATCGGCTACCGACTTGGCCGCGACCGCTCTTTTCTCGGAGAAGCGGCAACAACCGCGGTCCGTGATTCGAGCGTCTCTGCTGCAGCCGAGTAGTGCGACTTCGGCCGGCACCTGTCTCGAGGGAGAAGCGTATCCCCGCAGCCAAGAATAGAGCGAACTGAACATCAAGTCGTGTTCTCTCCGAATGAGCAACTCCCAGCTCTATTGAGCACGCCCGTCAGATAAGTAAGAAGAACTCGTTTCTTTCCACTTCGACTGAGAAACTAGTTGTGTAGCAATGGAAAAAGAGGAAAGAAACGAAATCTGTCCAAACGGAAGAATAACCGCTTGGAACAGTGCTAGGAGTTGTGCTTTCAGCGAGAAAGGAAGCTGAGGACAAAGTGTTCCTTTCCGGGCTGCCGTGAGGAACCCCCCCGCGTCGGAAGAAAGCAGCCGGCCGAAGTCGCTCTTTATCGGCTACCGACTTGGCCGCGACCGCTCTTTTCTCGGAGAAGCGGCAACAACCGCGGTCCGTGATTCGAGCGTCTCTGCTGCAGCCGAGTAGTGCGACTTCGGCCGGCACCTGTCTCGAGGGAGAAGCGTATCCCCGCAGCCAAGAATAGAGCGAACTGAACATCAAGTCGTGTTCTCTCCGAATGAGCAACTCCCAGCTCTATTGAGCACGCCCGTCAGATAAGTAAGAAGAACTCGTTTCTTTCCACTTCGACTGAGAAACTAGTTGTGTAGCAATGGAAAAAGAGGAAAGAAACGAAATCTGTCCAAACGGAAGAATAACCGCTTGGAACAGTGCTAGGAGTTGTGCTTTCAGCGAGAAAGGAAGCTGAGGACAAAGTGTTCCTTTCCGGGCTGCCGTGAGGAACCCCCCCGCGTCGGAAGAAAGCAGCCGGCCGAAGTCGCTCTTTATCGGCTACCGACTTGGCCGCGACCGCTCTTTTCTCGGAGAAGCGGCAACAACCGCGGTCCGTGATTCGAGCGTCTCTGCTGCAGCCGAGTAGCGCGACTTCGGCCGGTACCTTTCTTTTGAGTGAGAAGCATATAGGTTGTCGAGTTAAAATTATGCAACAGAACGATGAAGGAAATATTAAGAGGAAAACGAGACTTTATAAGAAAGGAATGAAAGTAGAATATAAACTGAGTTAGAAAATTGTTTTGTAATGATAAGAAATGATAGCTTTTTTGAAAAGAAGAGAAAGAAAAGAAAAAAGAAGATTATATGAGGAGTATCTTCATTAGGGAATGAAATCTAGTATTTCTGGAATGACATGCTGTATCCAAGTTTTGCAAAGAGAAAAAACGATACTTATGAGAGAACTTCTTATTTCTGGGGTAAGTATCCATATTCGCGTGAAAATTTTCCAAATTTTGACGGAAATTGATATTTCGCGTGGAGATGTCTGAATTCCGTAGAGGAAAACGGGTATTCTGGAAACAAGGTGCAATATTCCGCTAGAAAGCATCATTTTGTAGAGAAAACGTCTTCTTTCAGGGATGAAAACCAGCATTTTTGGGAATAAAACGCTATTGTTATGGTAAAAAGCATTATTTTGGAATGAAAATCATAATTTTGCCAAGATAAAGAGTGATACTTAAGACAGACCTTGTAATTTGTGGGGAAGTTTTGATATTTCTGTGAATCTATTCTAAATGTTGACAGAAATGGAAATTTCGGGTGGGAATGTCCTGGTTTAGTAGAGGAAAACAGGAATTCTGGAAACAATGGGTCATATGCTGCTAGAAAGCATCATTTTGTAGAGAAAATGTCTTCCTTTGGAGATGAAAGCCAGAAATTTGGGGAGAAAAAGCTATATGCAGGCATTAAAAAGCATTATTTTGGAAAGATAATATTTTTGCCAAGATAAAGAATGATACTTAAGAGAGAACTTCTGATTTCTGGGATAAGTATCCATATTCGTGAGAAAATTCTGTAGAGGAAAACAGGTATTCTGGATACGAAGTGCCATATTCTGCTAGAAAGCATCATTTTGTAGAGAAAACGTCTTCTTTCAGGGATGAAGACCAGCATTTTGGGGAATAAAATGCTGATTTGTGGGATGAAAAGCATTATTTTGGAAAGAAAATTCCATTTATTGCAATGATAAGGAGTGATAACCTTCTTATTTCTGGGATAAGTATTGTTATTCTGGTGAAAAATGGTCTAAATTTTGTCAGAAATTGATATTTCGGGTGGAAATGCCCTACTTTTGTACAGGCAAACAGGCATGGTGGAATTAATGCGTCATATTCTCCCAGAAAGCATCGTTTTGTAGAGGAAGTTATCTTCTATTGTGGTTAAAAACCAGAATTTTGGGGAGAAAATGCTATTTTTAGGGATGAAAAGCATTATTTTGGAAAGAAAATTCCATTTATTGCAAGGATAAGGAGTGATACTTAGGAGAGAACTTCATATTTCTGGGATAAGTATTGTTATTCTGGTGAAAAAATTGCCTAAATGTTGTCAGAAATTGATATTTCGGGTGGAAATCTCCTTGTTTTGTAGAGGAAAGCAGGTATTCTGGAAGCAATGCTTGATAACTGAGCTAGAAAGCTTCATTTTGTAGAGAAAATGTCATCTTTTGGGGATAAAAACCAGCACTTTGGGGAGGAAATGATGTTTTTAAGGTTGAGAAGCATTATTTTGGAAAGAAAATCCTACTTTTGCGAAGATAAAGAGTGATACTTAAGACAGACCTTGTAATTTGTGGGGAAGTTTTGATATTTCTGTGAAACTATTCTAAATGTTGACAGAAATGGAAATTTCGGGTGGGAATGTCCTGGTTTAGTAGAGGAAAACAGGAATTCTGGAAACAATGGGTCATATGATGCTAGAAAGCATCATTTTGTAGAGAAAATGTCTTCCTTTGGAGATGAAAGCCAGAAATTTGGGGAGAAAAACTATATGCAGGCATTAAAAAGCATTATTTTGGAAAGATAATATTTTTGCCAAGATAAAGAATGATACTTAAGAGAGAACTTCTGATTTCTGGGATAAGTATCCATATTCGTGTGAAAATTTTCAAACTTTTGACGGAAATTGATATTTCGGGTGGAGATGTCTCTATTCTGTAGAGGAAAACAGGTATTCTGGATACAAAGTGCCATATTCTGCTAGAAAGCATCATTTTGTAGAGAAAACGTCTTCTTTCAGGGATGAAGACCAGCATTTTGGGGAATAAAATGCTGATTTGTGGGATGAAAAGCATTATTTTGGAAAGAAAATTCCATTTATTGCAATGATAAGGAGTGATAACCTTCTTATTTCTGGGATAAGTATTGTTATTCTGGTGAAAAATGGTCTAAATTTTGTCAGAAATTGATATTTCGGGTGGAAATGCCCTACTTTTGTACAGGCAAACAGGCATGGTGGAATTAATGCGTCATATTCTCCCAGAAAGCATCGTTTTGTAGAGGAAGTTATCTTCTATTGTGGTTAAAAAACCAGAATTTTGGGGAGAAAATGCTATTTTTAGGGATGAAAAGCATTATTTTGGAAAGAAAATTCCATTTATTGCAAGGATAAGGAGTGATACTTAGGAGAGAACTTCATATTTCTGGGATAAGTATTGTTATTCTGGTGAAAAATTGCCTAAATGTTGTCAGAAATTGATATTTCGGGTGGAAATCTCCTTGTTTTGTAGAGGAAAGCAGGTATTCTGGAAGCAATGCTTGATAACTGAGCTAGAAAGCTTCATTTTGTAGAGAAAATGTCATCTTTTGGGATAAAAACCAGCACTTTGGGGAGGAAATGATGTTTTTAAGGTTGAGAAGCATTATTTTGGAAAGAAAATCCTACTTTTGCGAAGATAAAGAGTGATACTTAAGAAAGAACTTCTGATTTCTGGGGGTCACTATTGATAGTCTTGTGAAAATTTTCCAAATTTTGACAGAGACTGATATTTAGGGTGGAAATGTCCTTAATTTGTAAAGGAAAAGAAGTATTCTGGCAACTGTGTGTCATATCATACTAAAAAGCAGCATTCTGTAGATAGAATGACCTCTTATAGGGATGAAAATCAGTATTTGGAGAAAAAATGCTATATTTAGGGAGGAATGGCATCATTTTGGAAAGAAAGCTATATTGATTGCAAGGATAAGGAGTGATACTTCAGAGAGAACTTCTTATTTCTGGCATAAGTATCGATAGTATTGTGAAAATTTTCTAAATGTTGACAGAAATGGATAATTCGGGTGGAAATGTCCATATTTTGTAGAGGAAAGCAGGAATTCTGGAAACAATGTGGCCTACTCCGATGGAAAGCATCATTTTCTAGAGAAAATGTCTTCTTTTTGGGGATGAAATCCAGAATTTGGGGGTGAAAATGCTGTCTTGAGTGATGAAAAGCATTATTTTGGAAAGAGAATAGTATTCTTGAAAAGATAAAGAATGATTCTTAAGAGAGAACTTCTAATCTCCGCGATAAGTATTGGTATTAATGTGAAAATGTTTTAATTTTAACAGAAACTGCCAATTAGTTTAGAAATGTCCTTAATTTCTAGAGTAAAACAGGTATTCCGGAAACAGTATGACATATTCTGATAGAAAACAAGATTTTATAGGGAAAGTGTCTTCATGAGGGGATGAAATCCAGTATTTTTGGGATGACATGCTATATCCAAGTATTAAAAATAATTCTTTTGTAAAAATAATAATATTTTTGCAAAGAGAAAGATCGATACTTATGAGAGAACTTCTTATTTCTGGGGTAAGTATCCATATTCGCGTGAAAATTTTCTAAATGTTGACAGAAATGGATATTTCGAGTGGAAATGTCCTTATTTTGTAGAGGAAAGCAGGAATTCTGGAAACAATGTGGCCTACTCCGATGGAAAGCATCATTTTCTAGAGAAAATGTCTTCTTTCAGGGATGAAAACCAGCATTTTTGGGAATAAAATGCTATTGTTAGGGTGAAAAGCATTATTTTGGAAAGAAAATCATACTTTTGCCAAGATAAAGAGTGATACTTAAGACAGACCTTGTAATTTGTGGGGAAGTTTTGATATTTCTGTGAAACTATTCTAAATGTTGACAGAAATGGAAATTTCGGGTGGGAATGTCCTGGTTTAGTAGAGGAAAACAGGAATTCTAGAAACAATGGGTCATATGATGCTAGAAAGCATCATTTTGTAGAGAAAATGTCTTCCTTTGGAGATGAAAGCCAGAAATTTGGGGAGAAAAAGCTATATGCAGGCATTAAAAAGCATTATTTTGGAAAGATAATATTTTTGCCAAGATAAAGAATGATACTTAAGAGAGAACTTCTGATTTCTGGGATAAGTATCCATATTCGTGTGAAAATTTTCAAACTTTTGACGGAAATTGATATTTCGGGTGGAGATGTCTCTATTCTGTAGAGGAAAACAGGTATTCTGGATACAAAG
This sequence comes from Excalfactoria chinensis, assembly GCF_039878825.1. Lineage (NCBI taxonomy): Eukaryota > Metazoa > Chordata > Aves > Galliformes > Phasianidae > Excalfactoria > Excalfactoria chinensis. The sequence goes on from NW_027315641.1 coordinate 58,233, forward strand.
TGCCATATTCTGCTAGAAAGCATCATTTTGTAGAGAAAACGTCTTCTTTCAGGGATGAAGACCAGCATTTTGGGGAATAAAATGCTGATTTGTGGGATGAAAAGCATTATTTTGGAAAGAAAATTCCATTTATTGCAATGATAAGGAGTGATAACCTTCTTATTTCTGGGATAAGTATTGTTATTCTGGTGAAAAACGGTCTAAATTTTGTCAGAAATTGATATTTCGGGTGGAAATGCCCTACTTTTGTACAGGCAAACAGGCATGGTGGAATTAATGCGTCATATTCTCCCAGAAAGCATCGTTTTGTAGAGGAAGTTATCTTCTATTGTGGTTAAAAACCAGAATTTTGGGGAGAAAATGCTATTTTTAGGGATGAAAAGCATTATTTTGGAAAGAAAATTCCATTTATTGCAAGGATAAGGAGTGATACTTAGGAGAGAACTTCTTATTTCTGGGATAAGTATTGTTATTCTGGTGAAAAATTGCCTAAATGTAGACAGAAATTGATATTTCGGGTGGAAATCTCCTTGTTTTGTAGAGGAAAGCAGGTATTCTGGAAGCAATGCTTGATAACTGAGCTAGAAAGCTTCATTTTGTAGAGAAAATGTCATCTTTTGGGATAAAAGCCAGCACTTTGGGGAGGAAATGATGTTTTTAAGGTTGAGAAGCATTATTTTGGAAAGAAAATCCTACTTTTGCGAAGATAAAGAGTGATACTTAAGAAAGAACTTCTGATTTCTGGGGTCACTATTGATAGTCTTGTGAAAATTTTCCAAATTTTGACAGAGACTGATATTTAGGGTGGAAATGTCCTTAATTTGTAAAGGAAAAGAAGTATTCTGGCAACAGTGTGTCATATCATACTAAAAAGCAGCATTCTGTAGATAGAATGACCTCTTATAGGGATGAAAATCAGTATTTGGAGAAAAAATGCTATATTTAGGGAGGAATGGCATCATTTTGGAAAGAAAGCTATATTGATTGCAAGGATAAGGAGTGATACTTCAGAGAGAACTTCTTATTTCTGGCATAAGTATCGATAGTATTGTGAAAATTTTCTAAATGTTGACAGAAATGGATAATTCGGGTGGAAATGTCCATATTTTGTAGAGGAAAGCAGGAATTCTGGAAACAATGTGGCCTACTCCGATGGAAAGCATCATTTTCTAGAGAAAATGTCTTCTTTTGGGATGAAATCCAGAATTTGGGGGTGAAAATGCTGTCTTGAGTGATGAAAAGCATTATTTTGGAAAGAGAATAGTATTCTTGAAAAGATAAAGAATGATTCTTAAGAGAGAACTTCTAATCTCCGTGATAAGTATTGGTATTAATGTGAAAATGTTTTAATTTTAACAGAAACTGCCAATTAGTTTAGAAATGTCCTTAATTTCTAGAGTAAAACAGGTATTCCGGAAACAGTATGACATATTCTGATAGAAAACAAGATTTTATAGGGAAAGTGTCTTCATGAGGGGATGAAATCCAGTATTTTTGGGATGACATGCTATATCCAAGTATTAAAAATAATTCTTTTGTAAAAATAATAATATTTTTGCAAAGAGAAAGATCGATACTTATGAGAGAACTTCTTATTTCTGGGGTAAGTATCCATATTCGCGTGAAAATTTTCTAAATGTTGACAGAAATGGATATTTCGAGTGGAAATGTCCTTATTTTGTAGAGGAAAGCAGGAATTCTGGAAACAATGTGGCCTACTCCGATGGAAAGCATCATTTTCTAGAGAAAATGTCTTCTTTCAGGGATGAAAACCAGCATTTTTGGGAATAAAATGCTATTGTTAGGGTGAAAAGCATTATTTTGGAAAGAAAATCATACTTTTGCCAAGATAAAGAGTGATACTTAAGACAGACCTTGTAATTTGTGGGGAAGTTTTGATATTTCTGTGAAACTATTCTAAATGTTGACAGAAATGGAAATTTCGGGTGGGAATGTCCTGGTTTAGTAGAGGAAAACAGGAATTCTAGAAACAATGGGTCATATGATGCTAGAAAGCATCATTTTGTAGAGAAAATGTCTTCCTTTGGAGATGAAAGCCAGAAATTTGGGGAGAAAAAGCTATATGCAGGCATTAAAAAGCATTATTTTGGAAAGATAATATTTTTGCCAAGATAAAGAATGATACTTAAGAGAGAACTTCTGATTTCTGGGATAAGTATCCATATTCGTGTGAAAATTTTCAAACTTTTGACGGAAATTGATATTTCGGGTGGAGATGTCTCTATTCTGTAGAGGAAAACAGGTATTCTGGATACAAAGTGCCATATTCTGCTAGAAAGCATCATTTTGTAGAGAAAACGTCTTCTTTCAGGGATGAAGACCAGCATTTTGGGGAATAAAATGCTGATTTGTGGGATGAAAAGCATTATTTTGGAAAGAAAATTCCATTTATTGCAATGATAAGGAGTGATAACCTTCTTATTTCTGGGATAAGTATTGTTATTCTGGTGAAAAATGGTCTAAATTTTGTCAGAAATTGATATTTCGGGTGGAAATGCCCTACTTTTGTACAGGCAAACAGGCATGGTGGAATTAATGCGTCATATTCTCCCAGAAAGCATCGTTTTGTAGAGGAAGTTATCTTCTATTGTGGTTAAAAACCAGAATTTTGGGGAGAAAATGCTATTTTTAGGGATGAAAAGCATTATTTTGGAAAGAAAATTCCATTTATTGCAAGGATAAGGAGTGATACTTAGGAGAGAACTTCTTATTTCTGGGATAAGTATTGTTATTCTGGTGAAAAATTGCCTAAATGTAGACAGAAATTGATATTTCGGGTGGAAATCTCCTTGTTTTGTAGAGGAAAGCAGGTATTCTGGAAGCAATGCTTGATAACTGAGCTAGAAAGCTTCATTTTGTAGAGAAAATGTCATCTTTCTTTCCAAAATAATGCTTTTCACCCTAACAATAGCATTTTATTCCCAAAAATGCTGGTTTTCATCCCTGAAAGAAGACATTTTCTCTAGAAAATGATGCTTTCCATCGGAGTAGGCCACATTGTTTCCAGAATTCCTGCTTTCCTCTACAAAATAAGGACATTTCCACTCGAAATATCCATTTCTGTCAACATTTAGAAAATTTTCACGCGAATATGGATACTTACCCCAGAAATAAGAAGTTCTCTCATAAGTATCGATCTTTCTCTTTGCAAAAATATCATTATTTTTACAAAAGAATTATTTTTAATACTTGGATATAGCATGTCATCCCAAAAATACTGGATTTCATCCCCTCATGAAGACACTTTCCCTATAAAATCTTGTTTTCTATCAGAATATGTCATACTGTTTCCGGAATACCTGTTTTACTCTAGAAATTAAGGACATTTCTAAACTAATTGGCAGTTTCTGTTAAAATTAAAACATTTGCACATTAATATCAATACTTATCGCGGAGATTAGAAGTTCTCTCTTAAGAATCATTCTTTATCTTTTCAAGAATACTATTCTCTTTCCAAAATAATGCTTTTCATCACTCAAGACAGCATTTAAACCCCCATATTCTGGATTTCATCCCCAAAAGAAGACATTTTCTCTAGAAAATGTTGCTTTCCATCGGAGAAAATTTTGAAAATTTTCATGACATGCTATATTCAAGTATTAAAAAATAATTTTTTGTAAAAATAATAATATTTTTGCAAAGAGAAAGAACGATGCTTATGAGAGCTTCTTATTTCTGGGGTAAGTATCCATATCCGCGTGAAAATGCGAAAGTGAGAAACACCACCGCCGCGGGAGATAGCAGCCGGCCGAAGTCGCTCTTTATCGGCTACCGACTTGGCCGCGACCGCTCTTTTCTCGGAGAAGCGGCAACAACCGCGGTCCGTGATTCGAGCGTCTCTGCTGCAGCCGAGTAGTGCGACTTCGGCCGGCACCTGTCTCGAGGGAGAAGCGTATCCCCCGCAGCCAAGAATAGAGCGAACTGAACATCAAGTCGTGTTCTCTCCGAATGAGCAACTCCCAGCTCTATTGAGCACGCCCGTCAGATAAGTAAGAAGAACTCGTTTCTTTCCACTTCGACTGAGAAACTAGTTGTGTAGCAATGGAAAAAGAGGAAAGAAACGAAATCTGTCCAAACGGAAGAATAACCGCTTGGAACAGTGCTAGGAGTTGTGCTTTCAGCGAGAAAGGAAGCTGAGGACAAAGTGTTCCTTTCCGGGCTGCCGTGAGGAACCCCCCCGCGTCGGAAGAAAGCAGACGGCCGAAGTCGCTCTTTATCGGCTACCGACTTGGCCGCGACCGCTCTTTTCTCGGAGAAGCGGCAACAACCGCGGTCCGTGATTCGAGCGTCTCTGCTGCAGCCGAGTAGTGCGACTTCGGCCGGCACCTGTCTCGAGGGAGAAGCGTATCCCCGCAGCCAAGAATAGAGCGAACTGAACATCAAGTCGTGTTCTCTCCGAATGAGCAACTCCCAGCTCTATTGAGCACGCCCGTCAGATAAGTAAGAAGAACTCGTTTCTTTCCACTTCGACTGAGAAACTAGTTGTGTAGCAATGGAAAAAGAGGGAAAGAAACGAAATCTGTCCAAACGGAAGAATAACCGCTTGGAACAGTGCTAGGAGTTGTGCTTTCAGCGAGAAAGGAAGCTGAGGACAAAGTGTTCCTTTCCGGGCTGCCGTGAGGAACCCCCCCCGCGTCGGAAGAAAGCAGCCGGCCGAAGTCGCTCTTTATCGGCTACCGACTTGGCCGCGACCGCTCTTTTCTCGGAGAAGCGGCAACAACCGCGGTCCGTGATTCGAGCGTCTCTGCTGCAGCCGAGTAGTGCGACTTCGGCCGGCACCTGTCTCGAGGGAGAAGCGTAATCCCCGCAGCCAAGAATAGAGCGAACTGAACATCAAGTCGTGTTCTCTCCGAATGAGCAACTCCCAGCTCTATTGAGCACGCCCGTCAGATAAGTAAGAAGAACTCGTTTCTTTCCACTTCGACTGAGAAACTAGTTGTGTAGCAATGGAAAAAGAGGAAAGAAACGAAATCTGTCCAAACGGAAGAATAACCGCTTGGAACAGTGCTAGGAGTTGTGCTTTCAGCGAGAAAGGAAGCTGAGGGACAAAGTGTTCCTTTCCGGGCTGCCGTGAGGAACCCCCCCCGCGTCGGAAGAAAGCAGCCGGCCGAAGTCGCTCTTTATCGGCTACCGACTTGGCCGCGACCGCTCTTTTCTCGGAGAAGCGGCAACAACCGCGGTCCGTGATTCGAGCGTCTCTGCTGCAGCCGAGTAGCGCGACTTCGGCCGGGTACCTTTCTTTTGAGTGAGAAGCATATAGGTTGTCGAGTTAAAATTATGCAACAGAACGATGAAGGAAATATTAAGAGGAAAACGAGACTTTATAAGAAAGGAATGAAAGTAGAATATAAACTGAGTTAGAAAATTGTTTTGTAATGATAAGAAATGATAGCTTTTTTGAAAGAAGAGAAAGAAAAGAAAAAAGAAGATTATATGAGGAGTATCTTCATTAGGGAATGAAATCTAGTATTTCTGGAATGACATGCTGTATCCAAGTTTTGCAAAGAGAAAAAACGATACTTATGAGAGAACTTCTTATTTCTGGGGTAAGTATCCATATTCGCGTGAAAATTTTCCAAATTTTTACGGAAATTGATATTTCGCGTGGAGATGTCTGAATTCCGTAGAGGAAAACGGGTATTCTGGAAACAAGGTGCAATATTCCGCTAGAAAGCATCATTTTGTAGAGAAAACGTCTTCTTTCAGGGATGAAAAACCAGCATTTTTGGGAATAAAATGCTATTGTTAGGGTGAAAAGCATTTATTTTGGAAAGAAAATCATACTTTTGCCAAGATAAAGAGTGATACTTAAGACAGACCTTGTAATTTGTGGGGAAGTTTTGATATTTCTGTGAAACTATTCTAAATGTTGACAGAAATGGAAATTTCGGGTGGGAATGTCCTGGTTTAGTAGAGGAAAACAGGAATTCTAGAAACAATGGGTCATATGATGCTAGAAAGCATCATTTTGTAGAGAAAATGTCTTCCTTTGGAGATGAAAGCCAGAAATTTGGGGAGAAAAAGCTATATGCAGGCATTAAAAAGCATTATTTTGGAAAGATAATATTTTTGCCAAGATAAAGAATGATACTTAAGAGAGAACTTCTGATTTCTGGGATAAGTATCCATATTCGTGTGAAAATTTTCAAACTTTTTGACGGAAATTGATATTTCGGGTGGAGATGTCTCTATTCTGTAGAGGAAAACAGGTATTCTGGATACAAAGTGCCATATTCTGCTAGAAAGCATCATTTTGTAGAGAAAACGTCTTCTTTCAGGGATGAAGACCAGCATTTTGGGGAATAAAATGCTGATTTGTGGGATGAAAAGCATTATTTTGGAAAGAAAATTCCATTTATTGCAATGATAAGGGAGTGATAACCTTCTTATTTCTGGGATAAGTATTGTTATTCCTGGTGAAAAATGGTCTAAATTTTGTCAGAAATTGATATTTCGGGTGGAAATGCCCTACTTTTGTACAGGCAAACAGGCATGGTGGAATTAATGCGTCATATTCTCCCAGAAAGCATCGTTTTGTAGAGGAAGTTATCTTCTATTGTGGTTAAAAACCAGAATTTTGGGGAGAAAATGCTATTTTTAGGGATGAAAAGCATTATTTTGGAAAGAAAATTCCATTTATTGCAAGGATAAGGAGTGATACTTAGGAGAGAACTTCTTATTTCTGGGATAAGTATTGTTATTCTGGTGAAAAATTGCCTAAATGTAGACAGAAATTGATATTTCGGGTGGAAATCTCCTTGTTTTGTAGAGGAAAGCAGGTATTCTGGAAGCAATGCTTGATAACTGAGCTAGAAAGCTTCATTTTGTAGAGAAAAATGTCATCTTTCTTTCCAAAATAATGCTTTTCACCCTAACAATAGCATTTTATTCCCAAAAATGCTGGTTTTCATCCCTGAAAGAAGACATTTTCTCTAGAAAATGATGCTTTCCATCGGAGTAGGCCACATTGTTTCCAGAATTCCTGCTTTCCTCTACAAAATAAGGACATTTCCACTCGAAATATCCATTTCTGTCAACATTTAGAAAATTTTCACGCGAATATGGATACTTACCCCAGAAATAAGAAGTTCTCTCATAAGTATCGATCTTTCTCTTTGCAAAAATATCATTATTTTTACAAAAGAATTATTTTTAATACTTGGATATAGCATGTCATCCCAAAAATACTGGATTTCATCCCCTCATGAAGACACTTTCCCTATAAAATCTTGTTTTCTATCAGAATATGTCATACTGTTTCCGGAATACCTGTTTTACTCTAGAAATTAAAGGACATTTCTAAACTAATTGGCAGTTTCTGTTAAAATTAAAACATTTGCACATTAATATCAATACTTATCGCGGAGATTAGAAGTTCTCTCTTAAGAATCATTCTTTATCCTTTTCAAGAATACTATTCTCTTTCCAAAATAATGCTTTTCATCACTCAAGACAGCATTTAAACCCCCATATTCTGGATTTCATCCCCAAAAGAAGACATTTTCTCTAGAAAATGTTGCTTTCCATCGGAGAAAATTTTGAAAATTTTCATGACATGCTATATTCAAGTATTAAAAATAATTTTTTGTAAAAATAATAATATTTTTGCAAAGAGAAAGAACGATGCTTATGAGAGCTTCTTATTTCTGGGGTAAGTATCCATATCCGCGTGAAAATGCGAAAGTGAGAAACACCACCGCCGCGGGAGATAGCAGCCGCCGAAGTCGCTCTTTATCGGCTACCGACTTGGCCGCGACCGCTCTTTTCTCGGAGAAGCGGCAACAACCGCGGTCCGTGATTCGAGCGTCTCTGCTGCAGCCGAGTAGTGCGACTTCGGCCGGCACCTGTCTCGAGGGAGAAGCGTATCCCCGCAGCCAAGAATAGAGCGAACTGAACATCAAGTCGTGTTCTCTCCGAATGAGCAACTCCCAGCTCTATTGAGCACGCCCGTCAGATAAGTAAGAAGAACTCGTTTCTTTCCACTTCGACTGAGAAACTAGTTGTGTAGCAATGGAAAAAGAGGAAAAGAAACGAAATCTGTCCAAACGGAAGAATAACCGCTTGGAACAGTGCTAGGAGTTGTGCTTTCAGCGAGAAAGGAAGCTGAGGACAAAGTGTTCCTTTCCGGGGCTGCCGTGAGGAACCCCCCCCGCGTCGGAAGAAAGCAGCCGGCCGAAGTCGCTCTTTATCGGCTACCGACTTGGCCGCGACCGCTCTTTTCTCGGAGAAGCGGCAACAACCGCGGTCCGTGATTCGAGCGTCTCTGCTGCAGCCGAGTAGTGCGACTTCGGCCGGCACCTGTCTCGAGGGAGAAGCGTATCCCCGCAGCCAAGAATAGAGCGAACTGAACATCAAGTCGTGTTCTCTCCGAATGAGCAACTCCCAGCTCTATTGAGCACGCCCGTCAGATAAGTAAGAAGAACTCGTTTCTTTCCCACTTCGACTGAGAAACTAGTTGTGTAGCAATGGAAAAAGAGGAAAGAAACGAAATCTGTCCAAACGGAAGAATAACCGCTTGGAACAGTGCTAGGAGTTGTGCTTTCAGCGAGAAAGGAAGCTGAGGACAAAGTGTTCCTTTCCGGCTGCCGTGAGGAACCCCCCCCGCGTCGGAAGAAAGCAGCCGGCCGAAGTCGCTCTTTATCGGCTACCGACTTGGCCGCGACCGCTCTTTTCTCGGAGAAGCGGCAACAACCGCGGGTCCGTGATTCGAGCGTCTCTGCTGCAGCCGAGTAGTGCGACTTCGGCCGGCACCTGTCCTCGAGGGAGAAGCGTATCCCCGCAGCCAAGAATAGAGCGAACTGAACATCAAGTCGTGTTCTCTCTCCGAATGAGCAACTCCCAGCTCTATTGAGCACGCCCGTCAGATAAGTAAGAAGAACTCGTTTCTTTCCACTTCGACTGAGAAACTAGTTGTGTAGCAATGGAAAAAGAGGAAAGAAACGAAATCTGTCCAAACGGAAGAATAACCGCTTGGAACAGTGCTAGGAGTTGTGCTTTCAGCGAGAAAGGAAGCTGAGGACAAAGTGTTCCTTTCCGGGCTGCCGTGAGGAACCCCCCCCGCGTCGGAAGAAAGCAGCCGGCCGAAGTCGCTCTTTATCGGCTACCGACTTGGCCGCGACCGCTCTTTTCTCGGAGAAGCGGCAACAACCGCGGTCCGTGATTCGAGCGTCCTCTGCTGCAGCCGAGTAGCGCGACTTCGGCCGGTACCTTTCTTTTGAGTGAGAAGCATATAGGTTGTCGAGTTAAAATTATGCAACAGAACGATGAAGGAAATATTAAGAGGAAAACGAGACTTTATAAGAAAGGAATGAAAGTAGAATATAAACTGAGTTAGAAAATTGTTTTGTAATGATAAGAAATGATAGCTTTTTTGAAAAGAAGAGAAAGAAAAGAAAAAAGAAGATTATATGAGGAGTATCTTCATTAGGGAATGAAATCTAGTATTTCTGGAATGACATGCTGTATCCAAGTTTTGCAAAGAGAAAAAACGATACTTATGAGAGAACTTCTTATTTCTGGGGTAAGTATCCATATTCGCGTGAAAATTTTCCAAATTTTGACGGAAATTGATATTTCGCGTGGAGATGTCTGAATTCCGTAGAGGAAAACGGGTATTCTGGAAACAAGGTGCAATATTCCGCTAGAAAGCATCATTTTGTAGAGAAAACGTCTTCTTTCAGGGATGAAAACCAGCATTTTTGGGAATAAAACGCTATTGTTATGGTAAAAAGCATTATTTTGGAATGAAAATCATAATTTTGCCAAGATAAAGAGTGATACTTAAGACAGACCTTGTAATTTGTGGGGAAGTTTTGATATTTCTGTGAATCTATTCTAAATGTTGACAGAAATGGAAATTTCGGGTGGGAATGTCCTGGTTTAGTAGAGGAAAACAGGAATTCTGGAAACAATGGGTCATATGCTGCTAGAAAGCATCATTTTGTAGAGAAAATGTCTTCCTTTGGAGATGAAAGCCAGAAATTTGGGGAGAAAAAGCTATATGCAGGCATTAAAAAGCATTATTTTGGAAAGATAATATTTTTGCCAAGATAAAGAATGATACTTAAGAGAGAACTTCTGATTTCTGGGATAAGTATCCATATTCGTGAGAAAAATTCTGTAGAGGAAAACAGGTATTCTGGATACGAAGTGCCATATTCTGCTAGAAAGCATCATTTTGTAGAGAAAAACGTCTTCTTTCAGGGATGAAGACCAGCATTTTGGGGGAATAAAATGCTGATTTGTGGGATGAAAAGCATTATTTTGGAAAGAAAATTCCATTTATTGCAATGATAAGGAGTGATAACCTTCTTATTTCTGGGATAAGTATTGTTATTCTGGTGAAAAATGGTCTAAATTTTGTCAGAAATTGATATTTCGGGTGAAATGCCCTACTTTTGTACAGGCAAACAGGCATGCGGGAATTAATGCGTCATATTCTCCCAGAAAGCATCGTTTTGTAGAGGAAGTTATCTTCTATTGTGGTTAAAAACCAGAATTTTGGGGAGAAAATGCTATTTTTAGGGATGAAAAGCATTATTTTGGAAAGAAAATTCCATTTATTGCAAGGATAAGGAGTGATACTTAGGAGAGAACTTCATATTTCTGGGATAAGTATTGTTATTCTGGTGAAAAATTGCCTAAATGTTGTCAGAAATTGATATTTCGGGTGGAAATCTCCTTGTTTTGTAGAGGAAAGCAGGTATTCTGGAAGCAATTGCTTGATAACTGAGCTAGAAAGCTTCATTTTGTAGAGAAAATGTCATCTTTTGGGGATAAAAAACAGCACTTTGGGGAGGAAATGATGTTTTTAAGGTTGAGAAGCATTATTTTGGAAAGAAAATCCTACTTTTGCGAAGATAAAGAGTGATACTTAAGACAGACCTTGTAATTTGTGGGGAAGTTTTGATATTTCTGTGAAACTATTCTAAATGTTGACAGAAATGGAAATTTCGGGTGGGAATGTCCTGGTTTAGTAGAGGAAAACAGGAATTCTGGAAACAATGGGTCATATGATGCTAGAAAGCATCATTTTGTAGAGAAAATGTCTTCCTTTGGAGATGAAAGCAGAAATTTGGGGAGAAAAACTATATGCAGGCATTAAAAAGCATTATTTTGGAAAGATAATATTTTTGCCAAGATAAAGAATGATACTTAAGAGAGAACTTCTGATTTCTGGGATAAGTATCCATATTCGTGTGAAAATTTTCAAACTTTTGACGGAAATTGATATTTCGGGTGGAGATGTCTCTATTCTGTAGAGGAAAACAGGTATTCTGGATACAAAGTGCCATATTCTGCTAGAAAGCATCATTTTGTAGAGAAAACGTCTTCTTTCAGGGATGAAGACCAGCATTTTGGGGAATAAAATGCTGATTTGTGGGATGAAAAGCATTATTTTGGAAAGAAAATTCCATTTATTGCAATGATAAGGAGTGATAACCTTCTTATTTCTGGGATAAGTATTGTTATCTGGTGAAAAAATGGTCTAAATTTTGTCAGAAATTGATATTTCGGGTGGAAATGCCCTACTTTTGTACAGGCAAACAGGCATGGTGGAATTAATGCGTCATATTCTCCAGAAAGCATCGTTTTGTAGAGGAAGTTATCTTCTATTGTGGTTAAAAACCAGAATTTTGGGGAGAAAATGCTATTTTTAGGGATGAAAAGCATTATTTTGGAAAGAAAATTCCATTTATTGCAAGGATAAGGAGTGATACTTAGGAGAGAACTTCATATTTCTGGGATAAGTATTGTTATTCTGGTGAAAAATTGCCTAAATGTTGTCAGAAATTGATATTTCGGGTGGAAATCTCCTTGTTTTGTAGAGGAAAGCAGGTATTCTGGAAGCAATGCTTGATAACTGAGCTAGAAAGCTTCATTTTGTAGAGAAAATGTCATCTTTTGGGATAAAAACCAGCACTTTGGGGAGGAAATGATGTTTTTAAGGTTGAGAAGCATTATTTTGGAAAGAAAATCCTACTTTTGCGAAGATAAAGAGTGATACTTAAGAAAGAACTTCTGATTTCTGGGGTCACTATTGATAGTCTTGTGAAAATTTTCCAAATTTTGACAGAGACTGATATTTAGGGTGGAAATGTCCTTAATTTGTAA
>NW_027315642.1:0-69413 GCF_039878825.1 Excalfactoria chinensis
TAGAACATGTTTGCATCATATTGCAGGCTTGAATTCTAGGACCTTCTTTGAATCATAGTGCAGGCTTGCATTCTTGAACAGGGTTGCATCAAGGTACAGTCTTGCATCATAGTGCAGGCTTGCATTCTAGAACAGGGTTGCATCATAGAGAAGGCTTGCATTCTAGAACAGGGTTGCATCAGGGTGCAGTCTTGCATTCTAGAACATACTTGCATCATAGTGCAGGCTTGCATTCTAGAACTGCGTTGAATCATAATGCAGGCTTGCATTCTAGGACACGCTTGCATCATAGAGAAGTCTTGCATTCTAGAACATGCTTACATTTTAGAACATGCTTACAGCATAGAGAAGTCATGCATTCTAGAACAAGGTTGGATCAGGGTGCAGTCTTGCATTCTAGAACTTGCTTGCATTCTAGAACATGCTTGCAGCATAGGGAAGTCTTGCATTCTAGAACAGGGTTGCATCGTAGTGCAAACTTGAATTCTAGAACTGCCTTCAATCATAATGCAGGCTTGCATTCTAGAACATGGTTGCATCAGGGTGCAGTCTTGCATTCTAGAACATGCTTGCATTCTAGAACACGCTTGCATCATAGATAAGTCTTGCATTCTAGAACATGCTTGCATTCTAGAACACGCTTGCATCATAGAGAAGGCTTGCATTCTAGAACATGCTTGCATTTTAGAACACGCTTGCATCATAGAGAAGTCTTGCATTCTAGAACAGGGTTGCATCAGGGTGCAGTCTTGCATTCTAGAACATGCTTGCATTCCAGAACACGCTTGCATCATAGAGAAGTCTTGAATTCTACAACAGGGTTGCATCAGGGTGTTGTCTTGCATTCTAGAACATGCTTGCATTCTAGAACACGCTTGCATCATAGAGAAGTCTTGCATTCTAGAACATGCTTGCATTCTAGAACACGCTTGCATCATAGAGAAGTCTTGCATTCTAGAACATGCTTACATTCTAGAACACGCTTGCAGCATAGAGAAGTCATGCATTCTAGAACAAGGTTGCATCAGGGTGCAGTCTTGCATTCTAGAACTTACTTGCATTCTAGAACACGCTTGCAGCATAGAGAAGTCTTGCATTCTAGAACAGGGTTGCATCGTAGTGCAGGCTTGAATTCTAGAACTGCCTTCAATCATAATGCAGGCTTGCATTCTAGAACAGGGTTGCATCATAGAGAAGTCTTGCATTCTAGAACATGCTTGCATTCTAGAACACGATTGCATCATAGAGAAGTCTTGCATTCTAGAACAGGGTTGCATCAGGGTGCAGTCTTGCATTCTAGAACTGCCTTGAATCATAATGCAGGCTTGTATTCTAGAACAGGGATGCATCAAGGTGCAGTCTTGAATTCTACAACAGGGTTGCATCAGGGTGCTGTCTTGCATTCTAGAACATGCTTGCATTCTAGAACACGCTTGCATCATAGAGAAGTCTTGCATTCTAGAACATGCTTGCATTCTAGAACACGCTTGCATCATAGAGAAGTCTTGCATTCTAGAACATGCTTGCATTTTAGAACACGCTTGCATCATAGAGAAGGCTTGCATTCTAAAACATGTTTGCATCAGGGTGCAGTCTTGCGTTCTAGAACTTGCTTGCATCATAGAACACGCTTGCATCATAGAGAAGTCTTGCAATCTAGAACAGGGTTGCATCATAGTGCAGGCTTGCATTCCAGAACTGCCTTCAATCATAATGCAGGCTTGCATTCTAGAACAGGGTCGCATCATAGAGAAGTCTTGCATTCTAGAGCAGGGTTGCATCAGGGTGCAGTCTTGCATTCTAGAACTTGCTTGCATTCTAGAACACGCTTGCATCATAGAGAGGTCTTGCATTGTAGAACATTCTTTCATACTAGAACACGCTTGCATCATAGAGAAGTCTAGCATTCTAGAACATGTTTGCATCATGTTGCAGGCTTGAATTCTAGGACAACTTTGAATCATAGTGCAGGCTTGTATTCTAGAACAGGGTGGCAACAAGGTACAGTCTTGCATTCTAGAAACAGTCATGCATCATAGTGCAGTCTTGCATTCTAGAACATGCTTGCATTCTAGAACATACTTGCATCATAAAGAAGTCTTGCATTCTAGAAAAGGATTGCATCAGGGTGCAGTGTTGCATTCTAGAACATGCTTGCATTCTAGAACACGCTTGCAGCATAGAGAAGTCTTGCATTCTAGAACAAGGTTGCATCAGGGTGCAGTCTTGCATTCTAGAACTTGCTTGCATTCTAGAACATGCTTGCAGCATAGAGAAGTCTTGCATTCTAGAACAGGGTTGCATCATAGTGCAGGCTTGAATTCTAGAACTGCCTTCAATCATAATGCAGGCTTGCATTCTAGAACAGGGTTGCATCATAGAGAAGTCTTGCATTCTAGAACAGGGTTGCGTCAGGGTGCAGTCTTGCATTCTAGAACATGCTTACATTCCAGAACAGGGTTGCATCATAGAGAAGTCTTGCATTCTAGAACACGGTTGCATCAGGGTGCAGTCTTGCATTCTAGAACATGCTTGCATTCTAGAACACGCATGCATCATAGAGAAGTCTTGCATTTTAGAACATGGTTGCATTCTAGAACACGCTTGCATCATAGAGAAGTCTTGCATTCTAGAACATGTTTGCATCATATTGCAGGCTTGAATTCTAGGACTTCTTTGAATCATAGTGCAGGCTTGCATTCTTGAACAGGGTTGCATCAAGGTACAGTCTTGCATCATAGTGCAGTCTTGCATTCTAGAACATGCTTGCATCATAGAGAAGTCTTGCATTCTAGAAAAGGGTTGCATCAGGGTGCAGTCTTGCATTCTAGAACATACTTGCATCATAGTGCAGGCTTGCATTCTAGAACTGCGTTGAATCATAATGCAGGCTTGCATTCTAGGACACGCTTGCATCATAGAGAAGTCATGCATTCTAGAACAGGGTTGCATCAGGGTTCAGTCTTGCATTCTAGAACTTGCTTGCATTCTAGAACACGCTTGTAGCATAGAGAATCTTGCATTCAAGAACAGGGTTGCGTCATAGTGCTGACTTGAATTCTAGAACTGCCTTCAATCATAATGCAGGCTTGCATTCTAGAACAGGGTTGCATCATAGAGAAGTCTTGCATTCTAGAACATGCTTGCATTTTCGAACACGCTTGCATCATAGAGAAGGCTTGCATTCTAGAACATGTTTGCATCAGGGTGTAGTCTTGTGTTCTAGAACTTGCTTGCATCATAGAACACGCTTGCATCATAGAGAAGTCTTGCAATCTAGAACAGGGTTGCATCAGGTTTCAGTCTTGCATTCTAGAACTGCCTTCAATCATAATGCAGGCTTGCATTCTAGAACAGGGTTGCATCATAGAGAAGTCTTGCATTCTAGAACACGGTTGTATCAGGGTGCAGTCTTGCATTCTAGAACATGCTTGCATTCTAGAACACGCTTGCATCATAGAGAAGCCTTGCATTCTAGAAAATGCTTGCATTCTAGAACACGCTTGCATCATAGTGAAGTCTTGCATTCTAGAACATGCTTGCATTCTAGAACACGCTTTCATCATAGAGAAGTCTTGCGTTCTCAAACATGCTTCCATTCTAGAACACGCTTGCAGCATAGAGAAGTCTTGCATTCTAGAACAAGGTTGCATCAGGGTGCAGTCTTGCATTCTAGAACTTGCTTGCATTCTAGAACATGCTTGCAGCATAGAGAAGTCTTGCATTGTAGAACAGGGTTGAGTCAGGGTGCAGTCTTGCATTCTAGAACATGCTTACATTCCAGAACAGGGTTGCATCATAGAGAAGTCTTGCATTCTAGAACATGTTTGCATCATATTGCAGGCTTGAATTCTAGGACTTCTTTGAATCATAGTGCAGGCTTGCATTCTTGAACAGGGTTGCATCAAGGTACAGTCTTGCATCATAGTGCAGGCTTGCATTCTAGAACAGGGTTGCATCATAGAGAAGGCTTGCATTCTAGAACAGGGTTGCATCAGGGTGCAGTCTTGCATTCTAGAACATACTTGCATCATAGTGCAGGCTTGCATTCTAGAACTGCGTTGAATCATAATGCAGGCTTGCATTCTAGGACACGCTTGCATCATAGAGAAGTCTTGCATTCTAGAACATGCTTACATTTTAGAACATGCTTACAGCATAGAGAAGTCATGCATTCTAGAACAAGGTTGGATCAGGGTGCAGTCTTGCATTCTAGAACTTGCTTGCATTCTAGAACATGCTTGCAGCATAGGGAAGTCTTGCATTCTAGAACAGGGTTGCATCGTAGTGCAAACTTGAATTCTAGAACTGCCTTCAATCATAATGCAGGCTTGCATTCTAGAACATGGTTGCATCAGGGTGCAGTCTTGCATTCTAGAACATGCTTGCATTCTAGAACACGCTTGCATCATAGATAAGTCTTGCATTCTAGAACATGCTTGCATTCTAGAACACGCTTGCATCATAGAGAAGGCTTGCATTCTAGAACATGCTTGCATTTTAGAACACGCTTGCATCATAGAGAAGTCTTGCATTCTAGAACAGGGTTGCATCAGGGTGCAGTCTTGCATTCTAGAACATGCTTGCATTCCAGAACACGCTTGCATCATAGAGAAGTCTTGAATTCTACAACAGGGTTGCATCAGGGTGTTGTCTTGCATTCTAGAACATGCTTGCATTCTAGAACACGCTTGCATCATAGAGAAGTCTTGCATTCTAGAACATGCTTGCATTCTAGAACACGCTTGCATCATAGAGAAGTCTTGCATTCTAGAACATGCTTACATTCTAGAACACGCTTGCAGCATAGAGAAGTCATGCATTCTAGAACAAGGTTGCATCAGGGTGCAGTCTTGCATTCTAGAACTTACTTGCATTCTAGAACACGCTTGCAGCATAGAGAAGTCTTGCATTCTAGAACAGGGTTGCATCGTAGTGCAGGCTTGAATTCTAGAACTGCCTTCAATCATAATGCAGGCTTGCATTCTAGAATAGGGTTGCATCATAGAGAAGTCTTGCATTCTAGAACATGCTTGCATTCTAGAACACGATTGCATCATAGAGAAGTCTTGCATTCTAGAACAGGGTTGCATCAGGGTGCAGTCTTGCATTCTAGAACTGCCTTGAATCATAATGCAGGCTTGTATTCTAGAACAGGGATGCATCAAGGTGCAGTCTTGAATTCTACAACAGGGTTGCATCAGGGTGCTGTCTTGCATTCTAGAACATGCTTGCATTCTAGAACACGCTTGCATCATAGAGAAGTCTTGCATTCTAGAACATGCTTGCATTCTAGAACACGCTTGCATCATAGAGAAGTCTTGCATTCTAGAACATGCTTGCATTTTAGAACACGCTTGCATCATAGAGAAGGCTTGCATTCTAAAACATGTTTGCATCAGGGTGCAGTCTTGCGTTCTAGAACTTGCTTGCATCATAGAACACGCTTGCATCATAGAGAAGTCTTGCAATCTAGAACAGGGTTGCATCATAGTGCAGGCTTGCATTCCAGAACTGCCTTCAATCATAATGCAGGCTTGCATTCTAGAACAGGGTCGCATCATAGAGAAGTCTTGCATTCTAGAACATGCTTGCATTCTAGAACACGATTGCATCATAGAGAAGTCTTGCATTCTAGAACAAGGTTGCATCAGGGTGCAGTCTTGCATTCTAGAACTTGCTTGCATTCTAGAACATGCTTGCAGCATAGAGAAGTCTTGCATTGTAGAACAGGGTTGAGTCAGGGTGCAGTCTTGCATTCTAGAACATGCTTACATTCCAGAACAGGGTTGCATCATAGAGAAGTCTTGCATTCTAGAACATGTTTGCATCATATTGCAGGCTTGAATTCTAGGACTTCTTTGAATCATAGTGCAGGCTTGCATTCTTGAACAGGGTTGCATCAAGGTACAGTCTTGCATCATAGTGCAGGCTTGCATTCTAGAACAGGGTTGCATCATAGAGAAGGCTTGCATTCTAGAACAGGGTTGCATCAGGGTGCAGTCTTGCATTCTAGAACATACTTGCATCATAGTGCAGGCTTGCATTCTAGAACTGCGTTGAATCATAATGCAGGCTTGCATTCTAGGACACGCTTGCATCATAGAGAAGTCTTGCATTCTAGAACATGCTTACATTTTAGAACATGCTTACAGCATAGAGAAGTCATGCATTCTAGAACAAGGTTGGATCAGGGTGCAGTCTTGCATTCTAGAACTTGCTTGCATTCTAGAACATGCTTGCAGCATAGGGAAGTCTTGCATTCTAGAACAGGGTTGCATCGTAGTGCAAACTTGAATTCTAGAACTGCCTTCAATCATAATGCAGGCTTGCATTCTAGAACATGGTTGCATCAGGGTGCAGTCTTGCATTCTAGAACATGCTTGCATTCTAGAACACGCTTGCATCATAGATAAGTCTTGCATTCTAGAACATGCTTGCATTCTAGAACACGCTTGCATCATAGAGAAGGCTTGCATTCTAGAACATGCTTGCATTTTAGAACACGCTTGCATCATAGAGAAGTCTTGCATTCTAGAACAGGGTTGCATCAGGGTGCAGTCTTGCATTCTAGAACATGCTTGCATTCCAGAACACGCTTGCATCATAGAGAAGTCTTGAATTCTACAACAGGGTTGCATCAGGGTGTTGTCTTGCATTCTAGAACATGCTTGCATTCTAGAACACGCTTGCATCATAGAGAAGTCTTGCATTCTAGAACATGCTTGCATTCTAGAACACGCTTGCATCATAGAGAAGTCTTGCATTCTAGAACATGCTTACATTCTAGAACACGCTTGCAGCATAGAGAAGTCATGCATTCTAGAACAAGGTTGCATCAGGGTGCAGTCTTGCATTCTAGAACTTACTTGCATTCTAGAACACGCTTGCAGCATAGAGAAGTCTTGCATTCTAGAACAGGGTTGCATCGTAGTGCAGGCTTGAATTCTAGAACTGCCTTCAATCATAATGCAGGCTTGCATTCTAGAACAGGGTTGCATCATAGAGAAGTCTTGCATTCTAGAACATGCTTGCATTCTAGAACACGATTGCATCATAGAGAAGTCTTGCATTCTAGAACAGGGTTGCATCAGGGTGCAGTCTTGCATTCTAGAACTGCCTTGAATCATAATGCAGGCTTGTATTCTAGAACAGGGATGCATCAAGGTGCAGTCTTGAATTCTACAACAGGGTTGCATCAGGGTGCTGTCTTGCATTCTAGAACATGCTTGCATTCTAGAACACGCTTGCATCATAGAGAAGTCTTGCATTCTAGAACATGCTTGCATTCTAGAACACGCTTGCATCATAGAGAAGTCTTGCATTCTAGAACATGCTTGCATTTTAGAACACGCTTGCATCATAGAGAAGGCTTGCATTCTAAAACATGTTTGCATCAGGGTGCAGTCTTGCGTTCTAGAACTTGCTTGCATCATAGAACACGCTTGCATCATAGAGAAGTCTTGCAATCTAGAACAGGGTTGCATCATAGTGCAGGCTTGCATTCCAGAACTGCCTTCAATCATAATGCAGGCTTGCATTCTAGAACAGGGTCGCATCATAGAGAAGTCTTGCATTCTAGAGCAGGGTTGCATCAGGGTGCAGTCTTGCATTCTAGAACTTGCTTGCATTCTAGAACACGCTTGCATCATAGAGAGGTCTTGCATTGTAGAACATTCTTTCATACTAGAACACGCTTGCATCATAGAGAAGTCTAGCATTCTAGAACATGTTTGCATCATGTTGCAGGCTTGAATTCTAGGACAACTTTGAATCATAGTGCAGGCTTGTATTCTAGAACAGGGTGGCAACAAGGTACAGTCTTGCATTCTAGAAACAGTCATGCATCATAGTGCAGTCTTGCATTCTAGAACATGCTTGCATTCTAGAACATACTTGCATCATAAAGAAGTCTTGCATTCTAGAAAAGGATTGCATCAGGGTGCAGTGTTGCATTCTAGAACATGCTTGCATTCTAGAACACGCTTGCAGCATAGAGAAGTCTTGCATTCTAGAACAAGGTTGCATCAGGGTGCAGTCTTGCATTCTAGAACTTGCTTGCATTCTAGAACATGCTTGCAGCATAGAGAAGTCTTGCATTCTAGAACAGGGTTGCATCATAGTGCAGGCTTGAATTCTAGAACTGCCTTCAATCATAATGCAGGCTTGCATTCTAGAACAGGGTTGCATCATAGAGAAGTCTTGCATTCTAGAACAGGGTTGCGTCAGGGTGCAGTCTTGCATTCTAGAACATGCTTACATTCCAGAACAGGGTTGCATCATAGAGAAGTCTTGCATTCTAGAACACGGTTGCATCAGGGTGCAGTCTTGCATTCTAGAACATGCTTGCATTCTAGAACACGCATGCATCATAGAGAAGTCTTGCATTTTAGAACATGGTTGCATTCTAGAACACGCTTGCATCATAGAGAAGTCTTGCATTCTAGAACATGTTTGCATCATATTGCAGGCTTGAATTCTAGGACTTCTTTGAATCATAGTGCAGGCTTGCATTCTTGAACAGGGTTGCATCAAGGTACAGTCTTGCATCATAGTGCAGTCTTGCATTCTAGAACATGCTTGCATCATAGAGAAGTCTTGCATTCTAGAAAAGGGTTGCATCAGGGTGCAGTCTTGCATTCTAGAACATACTTGCATCATAGTGCAGGCTTGCATTCTAGAACTGCGTTGAATCATAATGCAGGCTTGCATTCTAGGACACGCTTGCATCATAGAGAAGTCATGCATTCTAGAACAGGGTTGCATCAGGGTTCAGTCTTGCATTCTAGAACTTGCTTGCATTCTAGAACACGCTTGTAGCATAGAGAATCTTGCATTCAAGAACAGGGTTGCGTCATAGTGCTGACTTGAATTCTAGAACTGCCTTCAATCATAATGCAGGCTTGCATTCTAGAACAGGGTTGCATCATAGAGAAGTCTTGCATTCTAGAACTTGCTTGCATTCTAGAACACGCTTGCATCATAGAGAAGGCTTGCATTCTAGAACAAGGTTGCATCATAGAGAAGTCTTACATTCTAGGGCAGGGTTGCATCAGGGTGCAGTCTTGCATTCTAAAACATGCTCGCATTCTAGAACATGCTTGCATCATAAAGAAGGCTTGCATTCTAGAACAGGATTGCATCAGGGTGCAGTCTTGCATTCTAGAACTGCTTTAATCATAGTGCAGGCTTGCATTCTAGAACACGGTTGCAACAAGGCACAGTCTTGTTTTCTAGAAACAGTCTTGCATCATAGTGCAGTCTTGCAATCTAGATCATGCTTGCATTCTAGAACATGCTTGCATCATAGAGAAGTCTTGCATTCTAGAACAGGGTTGCATCAGGGTGCAGTCTTGCATTCAAGAACTTGCTTGCATTCTAGAACACGCTTGCAGCATAGAGAAGTCTTGCATTCTAGAACAGGGTTGCATCATAGTGCAGTCTTGAATTCTAGAACTGCCTTCAATCATAATGCAGGCTTGCATTCTAGAACAGGGTTGCATCAGGGTGCAGTCTTGCATTCTAGAACATGCTTGCATTCTAGAACACGACTGCATCATAGTGAAGTCTTGCATTCTAGAACATTCTTGCATTCCAGAACAGGGTTGCATCATAGAGAAGTCTTGCATTCTAGAACAGGGTTGTATCAGGGTGCAGTCTTGCATACTAGAACATGCTTGCATTCTAGAACACGCTTGCATCATAGAGAAGGCTTGCATTCTAGAACATGTTTGCATCAGGGTGCAGTCTTGCATTCTAGAACTTGCATTCTAGAACACGCTTGCATCATAGAGAAGTCTTGCATTCTAAAACACGGTTGCATCATTATGCAGTCTTGCATTCTAGAACATGCTTACATTCCAGAACAGGGTTGCATCATAGAGAAGTCTTGCATTCTAGAACACGGTTGCATCAGGGTGCAGTCTTGCATTCTAGAACATGCTTGCATTCTAGAACACGCATGCATCATAGAGAAGTCTTGCATTTTAGAACATGGTTGCATTCTAGAACACGCTTGCATCATAGAGAAGTCTTGCATTCTAGAACATGTTTGCATCATATTGCAGGCTTGAATTCTAGGACTTCTTTGAATCATAGTGCAGGCTTGCATTCTTGAACAGGGTTGCATCAAGGTACAGTCTTGCATCATAGTGCAGTCTTGCATTCTAGAACATGCTTGCATCATAGAGAAGTCTTGCATTCTAGAAAAGGGTTGCATCAGGGTGCAGTCTTGCATTCTAGAACATACTTGCATCATAGTGCAGGCTTGCATTCTAGAACTGCGTTGAATCATAATGCAGGCTTGCATTCTAGGACACGCTTGCATCATAGAGAAGTCATGCATTCTAGAACAGGGTTGCATCAGGGTTCAGTCTTGCATTCTAGAACTTGCTTGCATTCTAGAACACGCTTGTAGCATAGAGAATCTTGCATTCAAGAACAGGGTTGCGTCATAGTGCTGACTTGAATTCTAGAACTGCCTTCAATCATAATGCAGGCTTGCATTCTAGAACAGGGTTGCATCATAGAGAAGTCTTGCATTCTAGAACTTGCTTGCATTCTAGAACACGCTTGCATCATAGAGAAGGCTTGCATTCTAGAACAAGGTTGCATCATAGAGAAGTCTTACATTCTAGGGCAGGGTTGCATCAGGGTGCAGTCTTGCATTCTAAAACATGCTCGCATTCTAGAACATGCTTGCATCATAAAGAAGGCTTGCATTCTAGAACAGGATTGCATCAGGGTGCAGTCTTGCATTCTAGAACTGCTTTAATCATAGTGCAGGCTTGCATTCTAGAACACGGTTGCAACAAGGCACAGTCTTGTTTTCTAGAAACAGTCTTGCATCATAGTGCAGTCTTGCAATCTAGATCATGCTTGCATTCTAGAACATGCTTGCATCATAGAGAAGTCTTGCATTCTAGAACAGGGTTGCATCAGGGTGCAGTCTTGCATTCAAGAACTTGCTTGCATTCTAGAACACGCTTGCAGCATAGAGAAGTCTTGCATTCTAGAACAGGGTTGCATCATAGTGCAGTCTTGAATTCTAGAACTGCCTTCAATCATAATGCAGGCTTGCATTCTAGAACAGGGTTGCATCAGGGTGCAGTCTTGCATTCTAGAACATGCTTGCATTCTAGAACACGACTGCATCATAGTGAAGTCTTGCATTCTAGAACATTCTTGCATTCCAGAACAGGGTTGCATCATAGAGAAGTCTTGCATTCTAGAACAGGGTTGTATCAGGGTGCAGTCTTGCATACTAGAACATGCTTGCATTCTAGAACACGCTTGCATCATAGAGAAGGCTTGCATTCTAGAACATGTTTGCATCAGGGTGCAGTCTTGCATTCTAGAACTTGCATTCTAGAACACGCTTGCATCATAGAGAAGTCTTGCATTCTAAAACACGGTTGCATCATTATGCAGTCTTGCATTCTAGAACATGCTTACATTCCAGAACAGGGTTGCATCATAGAGAAGTCTTGCATTCTAGAACACGGTTGCATCAGGGTGCAGTCTTGCATTCTAGAACATGCTTGCATTCTAGAACACGCATGCATCATAGAGAAGTCTTGCATTTTAGAACATGGTTGCATTCTAGAACACGCTTGCATCATAGAGAAGTCTTGCATTCTAGAACATGTTTGCATCATATTGCAGGCTTGAATTCTAGGACTTCTTTGAATCATAGTGCAGGCTTGCATTCTTGAACAGGGTTGCATCAAGGTACAGTCTTGCATCATAGTGCAGTCTTGCATTCTAGAACATGCTTGCATCATAGAGAAGTCTTGCATTCTAGAAAAGGGTTGCATCAGGGTGCAGTCTTGCATTCTAGAACATACTTGCATCATAGTGCAGGCTTGCATTCTAGAAGTGCGTTGAATCATAATGCAGGCTTGCATTCTAGGACACGCTTGCATCATAGAGAAGTCATGCATTCTAGAACAGGGTTGCATCAGGGTTCAGTCTTGCATTCTAGAACTTGCTTGCATTCTAGAACACGCTTGTAGCATAGAGAATCTTGCATTCATGAACAGGGTTGCGTCATAGTGCTGACTTGAATTCTAGAACTGCCTTCAATCATAATGCAGGCTTGCATTCTAGAACAGGGTTGCATCATAGAGAAGTCTTGCATTCTAGAACTTGCTTGCATTCTAGAACACGCTTGCATCATAGATAAGTCTTGCATTCTAGAACATGCTTGCATTCTAGAACACGCTTGCATCATAGAGAAGGCTTGCATTCTAGAACATGCTTGCATTTTAGAACACGCTTGCATCATAGAGAAGTCTTGCATTCTAGAACAGGGTTGCATCAGGGTGCAGTCTTGCATTCTAGAACATGCTTGCATTCCAGAACACGCTTGCATCATAGAGAAGTCTTGAATTCTACAACAGGGTTGCATCAGGGTGTTGTCTTGCATTCTAGAACATGCTTGCATTCTAGAACACGCTTGCATCATAGAGAAGTCTTGCATTCTAGAACATGCTTGCATTCTAGAACACGCTTGCATCATAGAGAAGTCTTGCATTCTAGAACATGCTTACATTCTAGAACACGCTTGCAGCATAGAGAAGTCATGCATTCTAGAACAAGGTTGCATCAGGGTGCAGTCTTGCATTCTAGAACTTACTTGCATTCTAGAACACGCTTGCAGCATAGAGAAGTCTTGCATTCTAGAACAGGGTTGCATCGTAGTGCAGGCTTGAATTCTAGAACTGCCTTCAATCATAATGCAGGCTTGCATTCTAGAACAGGGTTGCATCATAGAGAAGTCTTGCATTCTAGAACATGCTTGCATTCTAGAACACGATTGCATCATAGAGAAGTCTTGCATTCTAGAACAGGGTTGCATCAGGGTGCAGTCTTGCATTCTAGAACTGCCTTGAATCATAATGCAGGCTTGTATTCTAGAACAGGGATGCATCAAGGTGCAGTCTTGAATTCTACAACAGGGTTGCATCAGGGTGCTGTCTTGCATTCTAGAACATGCTTGCATTCTAGAACACGCTTGCATCATAGAGAAGTCTTGCATTCTAGAACATGCTTGCATTCTAGAACACGCTTGCATCATAGAGAAGTCTTGCATTCTAGAACATGCTTGCATTTTAGAACACGCTTGCATCATAGAGAAGGCTTGCATTCTAAAACATGTTTGCATCAGGGTGCAGTCTTGCGTTCTAGAACTTGCTTGCATCATAGAACACGCTTGCATCATAGAGAAGTCTTGCAATCTAGAACAGGGTTGCATCATAGTGCAGGCTTGCATTCCAGAACTGCCTTCAATCATAATGCAGGCTTGCATTCTAGAACAGGGTCGCATCATAGAGAAGTCTTGCATTCTAGAGCAGGGTTGCATCAGGGTGCAGTCTTGCATTCTAGAACTTGCTTGCATTCTAGAACACGCTTGCATCATAGAGAGGTCTTGCATTGTAGAACATTCTTTCATACTAGAACACGCTTGCATCATAGAGAAGTCTAGCATTCTAGAACATGTTTGCATCATGTTGCAGGCTTGAATTCTAGGACAACTTTGAATCATAGTGCAGGCTTGTATTCTAGAACAGGGTGGCAACAAGGTACAGTCTTGCATTCTAGAAACAGTCATGCATCATAGTGCAGTCTTGCATTCTAGAACATGCTTGCATTCTAGAACATACTTGCATCATAAAGAAGTCTTGCATTCTAGAAAAGGATTGCATCAGGGTGCAGTGTTGCATTCTAGAACATGCTTGCATTCTAGAACACGCTTGCAGCATAGAGAAGTCTTGCATTCTAGAACAAGGTTGCATCAGGGTGCAGTCTTGCATTCTAGAACTTGCTTGCATTCTAGAACATGCTTGCAGCATAGAGAAGTCTTGCATTCTAGAACAGGGTTGCATCATAGTGCAGGCTTGAATTCTAGAACTGCCTTCAATCATAATGCAGGCTTGCATTCTAGAACAGGGTTGCATCATAGAGAAGTCTTGCATTCTAGAACAGGGTTGCGTCAGGGTGCAGTCTTGCATTCTAGAACATGCTTACATTCCAGAACAGGGTTGCATCATAGAGAAGTCTTGCATTCTAGAACACGGTTGCATCAGGGTGCAGTCTTGCATTCTAGAACATGCTTGCATTCTAGAACACGCATGCATCATAGAGAAGTCTTGCATTTTAGAACATGGTTGCATTCTAGAACACGCTTGCATCATAGAGAAGTCTTGCATTCTAGAACATGTTTGCATCATATTGCAGGCTTGAATTCTAGGACTTCTTTGAATCATAGTGCAGGCTTGCATTCTTGAACAGGGTTGCATCAAGGTACAGTCTTGCATCATAGTGCAGTCTTGCATTCTAGAACATGCTTGCATCATAGAGAAGTCTTGCATTCTAGAAAAGGGTTGCATCAGGGTGCAGTCTTGCATTCTAGAACATACTTGCATCATAGTGCAGGCTTGCATTCTAGAACTGCGTTGAATCATAATGCAGGCTTGCATTCTAGGACACGCTTGCATCATAGAGAAGTCATGCATTCTAGAACAGGGTTGCATCAGGGTTCAGTCTTGCATTCTAGAACTTGCTTGCATTCTAGAACACGCTTGTAGCATAGAGAATCTTGCATTCAAGAACAGGGTTGCGTCATAGTGCTGACTTGAATTCTAGAACTGCCTTCAATCATAATGCAGGCTTGCATTCTAGAACAGGGTTGCATCATAGAGAAGTCTTGCATTCTAGAACTTGCTTGCATTCTAGAACACGCTTGCATCATAGAGAAGGCTTGCATTCTAGAACAAGGTTGCATCATAGAGAAGTCTTACATTCTAGGGCAGGGTTGCATCAGGGTGCAGTCTTGCATTCTAAAACATGCTCGCATTCTAGAACATGCTTGCATCATAAAGAAGGCTTGCATTCTAGAACAGGATTGCATCAGGGTGCAGTCTTGCATTCTAGAACTGCTTTAATCATAGTGCAGGCTTGCATTCTAGAACACGGTTGCAACAAGGCACAGTCTTGTTTTCTAGAAACAGTCTTGCATCATAGTGCAGTCTTGCAATCTAGATCATGCTTGCATTCTAGAACATGCTTGCATCATAGAGAAGTCTTGCATTCTAGAACAGGGTTGCATCAGGGTGCAGTCTTGCATTCAAGAACTTGCTTGCATTCTAGAACACGCTTGCAGCATAGAGAAGTCTTGCATTCTAGAACAGGGTTGCATCATAGTGCAGTCTTGAATTCTAGAACTGCCTTCAATCATAATGCAGGCTTGCATTCTAGAACAGGGTTGCATCAGGGTGCAGTCTTGCATTCTAGAACATGCTTGCATTCTAGAACACGACTGCATCATAGTGAAGTCTTGCATTCTAGAACATTCTTGCATTCCAGAACAGGGTTGCATCATAGAGAAGTCTTGCATTCTAGAACAGGGTTGTATCAGGGTGCAGTCTTGCATACTAGAACATGCTTGCATTCTAGAACACGCTTGCATCATAGAGAAGGCTTGCATTCTAGAACATGTTTGCATCAGGGTGCAGTCTTGCATTCTAGAACTTGCATTCTAGAACACGCTTGCATCATAGAGAAGTCTTGCATTCTAAAACACGGTTGCATCATTATGCAGTCTTGCATTCTAGAACATGCTTACATTCCAGAACAGGGTTGCATCATAGAGAAGTCTTGCATTCTAGAACACGGTTGCATCAGGGTGCAGTCTTGCATTCTAGAACATGCTTGCATTCTAGAACACGCATGCATCATAGAGAAGTCTTGCATTTTAGAACATGGTTGCATTCTAGAACACGCTTGCATCATAGAGAAGTCTTGCATTCTAGAACATGTTTGCATCATATTGCAGGCTTGAATTCTAGGACTTCTTTGAATCATAGTGCAGGCTTGCATTCTTGAACAGGGTTGCATCAAGGTACAGTCTTGCATCATAGTGCAGTCTTGCATTCTAGAACATGCTTGCATCATAGAGAAGTCTTGCATTCTAGAAAAGGGTTGCATCAGGGTGCAGTCTTGCATTCTAGAACATACTTGCATCATAGTGCAGGCTTGCATTCTAGAACTGCGTTGAATCATAATGCAGGCTTGCATTCTAGGACACGCTTGCATCATAGAGAAGTCATGCATTCTAGAACAGGGTTGCATCAGGGTTCAGTCTTGCATTCTAGAACTTGCTTGCATTCTAGAACACGCTTGTAGCATAGAGAATCTTGCATTCAAGAACAGGGTTGCGTCATAGTGCTGACTTGAATTCTAGAACTGCCTTCAATCATAATGCAGGCTTGCATTCTAGAACAGGGTTGCATCATAGAGAAGTCTTGCATTCTAGAACTTGCTTGCATTCTAGAACACGCTTGCATCATAGAGAAGGCTTGCATTCTAGAACAAGGTTGCATCATAGAGAAGTCTTACATTCTAGGGCAGGGTTGCATCAGGGTGCAGTCTTGCATTCTAAAACATGCTCGCATTCTAGAACATGCTTGCATCATAAAGAAGGCTTGCATTCTAGAACAGGATTGCATCAGGGTGCAGTCTTGCATTCTAGAACTGCTTTAATCATAGTGCAGGCTTGCATTCTAGAACACGGTTGCAACAAGGCACAGTCTTGTTTTCTAGAAACAGTCTTGCATCATAGTGCAGTCTTGCAATCTAGATCATGCTTGCATTCTAGAACATGCTTGCATCATAGAGAAGTCTTGCATTCTAGAACAGGGTTGCATCAGGGTGCAGTCTTGCATTCAAGAACTTGCTTGCATTCTAGAACACGCTTGCAGCATAGAGAAGTCTTGCATTCTAGAACAGGGTTGCATCATAGTGCAGTCTTGAATTCTAGAACTGCCTTCAATCATAATGCAGGCTTGCATTCTAGAACAGGGTTGCATCAGGGTGCAGTCTTGCATTCTAGAACATGCTTGCATTCTAGAACACGACTGCATCATAGTGAAGTCTTGCATTCTAGAACATTCTTGCATTCCAGAACAGGGTTGCATCATAGAGAAGTCTTGCATTCTAGAACAGGGTTGTATCAGGGTGCAGTCTTGCATACTAGAACATGCTTGCATTCTAGAACACGCTTGCATCATAGAGAAGGCTTGCATTCTAGAACATGTTTGCATCAGGGTGCAGTCTTGCATTCTAGAACTTGCATTCTAGAACACGCTTGCATCATAGAGAAGTCTTGCATTCTAAAACACGGTTGCATCATTATGCAGTCTTGCATTCTAGAACATGCTTACATTCCAGAACAGGGTTGCATCATAGAGAAGTCTTGCATTCTAGAACACGGTTGCATCAGGGTGCAGTCTTGCATTCTAGAACATGCTTGCATTCTAGAACACGCATGCATCATAGAGAAGTCTTGCATTTTAGAACATGGTTGCATTCTAGAACACGCTTGCATCATAGAGAAGTCTTGCATTCTAGAACATGTTTGCATCATATTGCAGGCTTGAATTCTAGGACTTCTTTGAATCATAGTGCAGGCTTGCATTCTTGAACAGGGTTGCATCAAGGTACAGTCTTGCATCATAGTGCAGTCTTGCATTCTAGAACATGCTTGCATCATAGAGAAGTCTTGCATTCTAGAAAAGGGTTGCATCAGGGTGCAGTCTTGCATTCTAGAACATACTTGCATCATAGTGCAGGCTTGCATTCTAGAAGTGCGTTGAATCATAATGCAGGCTTGCATTCTAGGACACGCTTGCATCATAGAGAAGTCATGCATTCTAGAACAGGGTTGCATCAGGGTTCAGTCTTGCATTCTAGAACTTGCTTGCATTCTAGAACACGCTTGTAGCATAGAGAATCTTGCATTCATGAACAGGGTTGCGTCATAGTGCTGACTTGAATTCTAGAACTGCCTTCAATCATAATGCAGGCTTGCATTCTAGAACAGGGTTGCATCATAGAGAAGTCTTGCATTCTAGAACTTGCTTGCATTCTAGAACACGCTTGCATCATAGAGAAGGCTTGCATTCTAGAACAAGGTTGCATCATAGAGAAGTCTTACATTCTAGGGCAGGGTTGCATCAGGGTGCAGTCTTGCATTCTAAAACATGCTCGCATTCTAGAACATGCTTGCATCATAAAGAAGGCTTGCATTATAGAACAGGATTGCATCAGGGTGCAGTCTTGCATTCTAGAACTGCCTTGAATCATAGTGCAGGCTTGCATTCTAGAACACGGTTGCAACAAGACACAGTCTTGTTTTCTAGAAACAGTCTTGCATCATAGTGCAGTCTTGCAATCTAGAACATGCTTGCATTCTAGAACATGCTTGCATCATAGAGAAGTCTTGCATTCTAGAACAGGGCTGCATCAGGGTGCAGTCTTGCATTCAAGAACTTGCTTGCATTCTAGAACACGCTTGCAGCATAGAGAAGTCTTGCATTCTAGAACAGGGTTGCATCATAGTGCAGGCTTGAATTCTAGAACTGCCTTCAATCATAATGCAGGCTTGCATTCTAGAACAGGGTTGCATCAGGGTGCAGTCTTGCATTCTAGAACATGCTTGCATTCTAGAACACGACTGCATCATAGTGAAGTCTTGCATTCTAGAACATTCTTGCATTCCAGAACAGGGTTGCATCATAGAGAAGTCTTGCATTCTAGAACAGGGTTGCATCAGGGTGCAGTCTTGCGTTCTAAAACATGCTTGCATTCTAGAACAGGGTTGCATCATAAAGAAGTCTTGCATTCTAGAACAGGATTGCATCAGGGTGCAGTCTTGCATTCTAGAACATGCTTGCATTCTAGAACACGCTTGCATCATAGAGAAGTCTTGCATTCTAGAACATGCTTGCATTTTCGAACACGCTTGCATCATAGAGAAGGCTTGCATTCTAGAACATGTTTGCATCAGGGTGTAGTCTTGTGTTCTAGAACTTAATTGCATCATAGAACACGCTTGCATCATAGAGAAGTCTTGCATTCTAGAACAGGGTTACATCATAGTGCAGGCTTGAATTCTAGAACTGCCTTCAATCATAATGCAGGCTTGCATTCTAGAACATGCTTGCATTCTAGAACAGGGTTGCATCAGGGTTCAGTCTTCCATTCTAGAACATACTTGCATTCTAGAACACGGTTGCATCATAGAGAAGTCTTGCATTCTAGAACATGCTTGCATTCTAGAACACGCTTTCATCATAGAGAAGTCTTGCATTCTAGAACATGCTTAAATTCTAGAACACGCTTGCATCATAGAGAAGGCTTACATTCTAGAACATGTTTGCGTCAGGGTGCAGTCTTGCGTTCTAGAACTTGCTTGCATCATAGAACACGCTTGCAGCATAGAGAAGTCTTGCATTCTAGAACATGGTTGCATCATAGTGCAGGCTTGAATTCTAGAACTGCCTTCAATCCTAATGCAGGCTTGCATTCTAGAACAGGGTTGCATCATAGAGAAGTCTTGCATTCTAGAACACGGTTGTATCAGGGTGCAGTCTTGCATTCTAGAACATGCTTGCATTCTAGAACACGCATGCATCATAGAGAAGTCTTGCATTTTATAACATGGTTGCATTCTAGAACACGCTTGCATCATAGAGAAGTCTTGCATTCTAGAACGTATTTGCATCATATTGCAGGCTTGAATTCTAGGACTTCTTTGAATCATAGTGCAGGCTTGCATTCTTGAACAGGGTTGCATCAAGGTACAGTCTTGAATTCTAGAACATGCTTGCATTCTAGAACACGCTTGCATCATAGAGAAGTCTTGCATTCTAGAACATGCTTGCATTTTCGAACACGCTTGCATCATAGAGAAGGCTTGCATTCTAGAACATGTTTGCATCAAGGTGTAGTCTTGTGTTCTAGAACTTGCTTGCATCATAGAACACGCTTGCATCATAGAGAAGTCTTGCAATCTAGAACAGGGTTGCATCAGGTTTCAGTCTTGCATTCTAGAACTGCCTTCAATCATAATGCAGGCTTGCATTCTAGAACAGGGTTGCATCATAGAGAAGTCTTGCATTCTAGAACACGGTTGTATCAGGGTGCAGTCTTGCATTCTAGAACATGCTTGCATTCTAGAACACGCTTGCATCATAGAGAAGCCTTGCATTCTAGAAAATGCTTGCATTCTAGAACACGCTTGCATCATAGTGAAGTCTTGCATTCTAGAACATGCTTGCATTCTAGAACACGCTTTCATCATAGAGAAGTCTTGCATTCTCAAACATGCTTCCATTCTAGAACACGCTTGCAGCATAGAGAAGTCTTGCATTCTAGAACAAGGTTGCATCAGGGTGCAGTCTTGCATTCTAGAACTTGCTTGCATTCTAGAACATGCTTGCAGCATAGAGAAGTCTTGCATTGTAGAACAGGGTTGAGTCAGGGTGCAGTCTTGCATTCTAGAACATGCTTACATTCCAGAACAGGGTTGCATCATAGAGAAGTCTTGCATTCTAGAACATGTTTGCATCATATTGCAGGCTTGAATTCTAGGACTTCTTTGAATCATAGTGCAGGCTTGCATTCTTGAACAGGGTTGCATCAAGGTACAGTCTTGCATCATAGTGCAGGCTTGCATTCTAGAACAGGGTTGCATCATAGAGAAGGCTTGCATTCTAGAACAGGGTTGCATCAGGGTGCAGTCTTGCATTCTAGAACATACTTGCATCATAGTGCAGGCTTGCATTCTAGAACTGCGTTGAATCATAATGCAGGCTTGCATTCTAGGACACGCTTGCATCATAGAGAAGTCTTGCATTCTAGAACATGCTTACATTTTAGAACATGCTTACAGCATAGAGAAGTCATGCATTCTAGAACAAGGTTGGATCAGGGTGCAGTCTTGCATTCTAGAACTTGCTTGCATTCTAGAACATGCTTGCAGCATAGGGAAGTCTTGCATTCTAGAACAGGGTTGCATCGTAGTGCAAACTTGAATTCTAGAACTGCCTTCAATCATAATGCAGGCTTGCATTCTAGAACATGGTTGCATCAGGGTGCAGTCTTGCATTCTAGAACATGCTTGCATTCTAGAACACGCTTGCATCATAGATAAGTCTTGCATTCTAGAACATGCTTGCATTCTAGAACACGCTTGCATCATAGAGAAGGCTTGCATTCTAGAACATGCTTGCATTTTAGAACACGCTTGCATCATAGAGAAGTCTTGCATTCTAGAACAGGGTTGCATCAGGGTGCAGTCTTGCATTCTAGAACATGCTTGCATTCCAGAACACGCTTGCATCATAGAGAAGTCTTGAATTCTACAACAGGGTTGCATCAGGGTGTTGTCTTGCATTCTAGAACATGCTTGCATTCTAGAACACGCTTGCATCATAGAGAAGTCTTGCATTCTAGAACATGCTTGCATTCTAGAACACGCTTGCATCATAGAGAAGTCTTGCATTCTAGAACATGCTTACATTCTAGAACACGCTTGCAGCATAGAGAAGTCATGCATTCTAGAACAAGGTTGCATCAGGGTGCAGTCTTGCATTCTAGAACTTACTTGCATTCTAGAACACGCTTGCAGCATAGAGAAGTCTTGCATTCTAGAACAGGGTTGCATCGTAGTGCAGGCTTGAATTCTAGAACTGCCTTCAATCATAATGCAGGCTTGCATTCTAGAATAGGGTTGCATCATAGAGAAGTCTTGCATTCTAGAACATGCTTGCATTCTAGAACACGATTGCATCATAGAGAAGTCTTGCATTCTAGAACAGGGTTGCATCAGGGTGCAGTCTTGCATTCTAGAACTGCCTTGAATCATAATGCAGGCTTGTATTCTAGAACAGGGATGCATCAAGGTGCAGTCTTGAATTCTACAACAGGGTTGCATCAGGGTGCTGTCTTGCATTCTAGAACATGCTTGCATTCTAGAACACGCTTGCATCATAGAGAAGTCTTGCATTCTAGAACATGCTTGCATTCTAGAACACGCTTGCATCATAGAGAAGTCTTGCATTCTAGAACATGCTTGCATTTTAGAACACGCTTGCATCATAGAGAAGGCTTGCATTCTAAAACATGTTTGCATCAGGGTGCAGTCTTGCGTTCTAGAACTTGCTTGCATCATAGAACACGCTTGCATCATAGAGAAGTCTTGCAATCTAGAACAGGGTTGCATCATAGTGCAGGCTTGCATTCCAGAACTGCCTTCAATCATAATGCAGGCTTGCATTCTAGAACAGGGTCGCATCATAGAGAAGTCTTGCATTCTAGAACATGCTTGCATTCTAGAACACGATTGCATCATAGAGAAGTCTTGCATTCTAGAACAAGGTTGCATCAGGGTGCAGTCTTGCATTCTAGAACTTGCTTGCATTCTAGAACATGCTTGCAGCATAGAGAAGTCTTGCATTGTAGAACAGGGTTGAGTCAGGGTGCAGTCTTGCATTCTAGAACATGCTTACATTCCAGAACAGGGTTGCATCATAGAGAAGTCTTGCATTCTAGAACATGTTTGCATCATATTGCAGGCTTGAATTCTAGGACTTCTTTGAATCATAGTGCAGGCTTGCATTCTTGAACAGGGTTGCATCAAGGTACAGTCTTGCATCATAGTGCAGGCTTGCATTCTAGAACAGGGTTGCATCATAGAGAAGGCTTGCATTCTAGAACAGGGTTGCATCAGGGTGCAGTCTTGCGTTCTAGAACTTGCTTGCATCATAGAACACGCTTGCATCATAGAGAAGTCTTGCAATCTAGAACAGGGTTGCATCATAGTGCAGGCTTGCATTCCAGAACTGCCTTCAATCATAATGCAGGCTTGCATTCTAGAACAGGGTCGCATCATAGAGAAGTCTTGCATTCTAGAGCAGGGTTGCATCAGGGTGCAGTCTTGCATTCTAGAACTTGCTTGCATTCTAGAACACGCTTGCATCATAGAGAGGTCTTGCATTGTAGAACATTCTTTCATACTAGAACACGCTTGCATCATAGAGAAGTCTAGCATTCTAGAACATGTTTGCATCATGTTGCAGGCTTGAATTCTAGGACAACTTTGAATCATAGTGCAGGCTTGTATTCTAGAACAGGGTGGCAACAAGGTACAGTCTTGCATTCTAGAAACAGTCATGCATCATAGTGCAGTCTTGCATTCTAGAACATGCTTGCATTCTAGAACATACTTGCATCATAAAGAAGTCTTGCATTCTAGAAAAGGATTGCATCAGGGTGCAGTGTTGCATTCTAGAACATGCTTGCATTCTAGAACACGCTTGCAGCATAGAGAAGTCTTGCATTCTAGAACAAGGTTGCATCAGGGTGCAGTCTTGCATTCTAGAACTTGCTTGCATTCTAGAACATGCTTGCAGCATAGAGAAGTCTTGCATTCTAGAACAGGGTTGCATCATAGTGCAGGCTTGAATTCTAGAACTGCCTTCAATCATAATGCAGGCTTGCATTCTAGAACAGGGTTGCATCATAGAGAAGTCTTGCATTCTAGAACAGGGTTGCGTCAGGGTGCAGTCTTGCATTCTAGAACATGCTTACATTCCAGAACAGGGTTGCATCATAGAGAAGTCTTGCATTCTAGAACACGGTTGCATCAGGGTGCAGTCTTGCATTCTAGAACATGCTTGCATTCTAGAACACGCATGCATCATAGAGAAGTCTTGCATTTTAGAACATGGTTGCATTCTAGAACACGCTTGCATCATAGAGAAGTCTTGCATTCTAGAACATGTTTGCATCATATTGCAGGCTTGAATTCTAGGACTTCTTTGAATCATAGTGCAGGCTTGCATTCTTGAACAGGGTTGCATCAAGGTACAGTCTTGCATCATAGTGCAGTCTTGCATTCTAGAACATGCTTGCATCATAGAGAAGTCTTGCATTCTAGAAAAGGGTTGCATCAGGGTGCAGTCTTGCATTCTAGAACATACTTGCATCATAGTGCAGGCTTGCATTCTAGAACTGCGTTGAATCATAATGCAGGCTTGCATTCTAGGACACGCTTGCATCATAGAGAAGTCATGCATTCTAGAACAGGGTTGCATCAGGGTTCAGTCTTGCATTCTAGAACTTGCTTGCATTCTAGAACACGCTTGTAGCATAGAGAATCTTGCATTCAAGAACAGGGTTGCGTCATAGTGCTGACTTGAATTCTAGAACTGCCTTCAATCATAATGCAGGCTTGCATTCTAGAACAGGGTTGCATCATAGAGAAGTCTTGCATTCTAGAACTTGCTTGCATTCTAGAACACGCTTGCATCATAGAGAAGGCTTGCATTCTAGAACAAGGTTGCATCATAGAGAAGTCTTACATTCTAGGGCAGGGTTGCATCAGGGTGCAGTCTTGCATTCTAAAACATGCTCGCATTCTAGAACATGCTTGCATCATAAAGAAGGCTTGCATTCTAGAACAGGATTGCATCAGGGTGCAGTCTTGCATTCTAGAACTGCTTTAATCATAGTGCAGGCTTGCATTCTAGAACACGGTTGCAACAAGGCACAGTCTTGTTTTCTAGAAACAGTCTTGCATCATAGTGCAGTCTTGCAATCTAGAACATGCTTGCATTCTAGAACATGCTTGCATCATAGAGAAGTCTTGCATTCTAGAACAGGGTTGCATCAGGGTGCAGTCTTGCATTCAAGAACTTGCTTGCATTCTAGAACACGCTTGCAGCATAGAGAAGTCTTGCATTCTAGAACAGGGTTGCATCATAGTGCAGTCTTGAATTCTAGAACTGCCTTCAATCATAATGCAGGCTTGCATTCTAGAACACGACTGCATCATAGTGAAGTCTTGCATTCTAGAACATTCTTGCATTCCAGAACAGGGTTGCATCATAGAGAAGTCTTGCATTCTAGAACAGGGTTGTATCAGGGTGCAGTCTTGCATACTAGAACATGCTTGCATTCTAGAACACGCTTGCATCATAGAGAAGGCTTGCATTCTAGAACATGTTTGCATCAGGGTGCAGTCTTGCATTCTAGAACTTGCATTCTAGAACACGCTTGCATCATAGAGAAGTCTTGCATTCTAAAACACGGTTGCATCATTATGCAGTCTTGCATTCTAGAACATGCTTGCATTCTAGAACACGCATGCATCATAGCGAAATCTTGCATTTTAGAACATGGTTGCATTCTAGAACAAGGTTGCATCATAGAGAAGTCTTACATTCTAGGGCAGGGTTGCATCAGGGTGCAGTCTTGCATTCTAAAACATGCTCGCATTCTAGAACATGCTTGCATCATAAAGAAGGCTTGCATTCTAGAACAGGATTGCATCAGGGTGCAGTCTTGCATTCTAGAACTGCCTTGAATCATAGTGCAGGCTTGCATTCTAGAACAAGGTTGCAACAAGACACAGTCTTGTTTTCTAGAAACAGTCTTGCATCATAGTGCAGTCTTGCAATCTAGAACATGCTTGCATTCTAGAACATGCTTGCATCATAGGGAAGTCTTGCATTCTAGAACAGGGTTGCATCAGGGTGCAGTCTTGCATTCAAGAACTTGCTTGCATTCTAGAACACGCTTGCAGCATAGAGAAGTCTTGCATTCTAGAACAGGGTTGCATCATAGTGCAGGCTTGAATTCTAGAACTGCCTTCAATCATAATGCAGGCTTGCATTCTAGAACAGGGTTGCATCAGGGTGCAGTCTTGCATTCTAGAACATGCTTGCATTCTAGAACACGACTGCATCATAGTGAAGTCTTGCATTCTAGAACATTCTTGCATTCCAGAACAGGGTTGCATCATAGAGAAGTCTTGCATTCTAGAACAGGGTTGCATCAGGGTGCAGTCTTGCATACTAGAACATGCTTGCATTCTAGAACACGCTTGCATCATAGAGAAGGCTTGCATTCTAGAACATGTTTGCATCAGGGTGCAGTCTTGCATTCTAGAACTTGCATTCTAGAACACGCTTGCAGCATAGAGAAGTCTTGCATTCTAGAACATGCTTGCATTCTAGAACACACTTGCATCATAGATAAGTCTTGCATTCTAGAACATGCTTGCATTCTAGAACACGCTTGCATCATAGAGAAGTCTTGCATTCTAGAACATGCTTGCATTTTCGAACACGCTTGCATCATAGAGAAGGCTTGCATTCTAGAACATGTTTGCATCAGGGTGCAGTCTTGCATTCTAGAACTTGCTTGCATCATAGAACACGCTTGCAGCATAGAGAAGTCTTGCATTCTAGAACAGGGTTGCATCATAGAGGAGTCTTGCATTCTAGAACATGCTCGCATTCTAGAACACGCTTGCATCATAGAGAAGTCTTGCATTCTAGAACAGGGTTGCATCAGGGTGCAGTCTTGCATTCTAGAACTCCCTTGAATCATAATGCAGTCTTGCATTCTAGAACAGGATTCCATCAGGGTGCTGTCTTTCATTCTAGAACATGCTTGCATTCTAGAACACGCTTGCATCATAGAGAAACCTTGCATTCTAGAAAATGCTTGCGTTCTAGAACACGCTTGCATGATAGTGAAGTCTTGCATTCTAGAACATGCTTGCATTCTAGAACACGCTTGCATTATAGAGAAGTCTTGCATTCTAGAACATGCTTGCATTCAAGAACACGCTTGCAGCATAGAGAAGTCTTGCATTCTAGAACATGCTTGCATCATAGTGCAGGCTTGAATTCTAGAACTGCCTTCAATCATAGTGCAGGCTTGCATTCTAGAACAGGGTTGCATCAAGGTACAGTCTTGCATCATAGTGCAGTCTTGCATTCTAGAACATGCTTGCATCATAGAGAAGTCTTGCATTCTAGAACAGGGTTGCGTCAGGGTGCAGGCTTGCATTCTAGAACATGCTTGCATTCCAGAACAGGGCTGCATCATAGAGAAGGCTTGCATTCTAGAACATGGTTGCATCAGGGTGCAGTCTTGCATTCTAGAACTGCTTTAATCATAGTGCAGGCTTGCATTCTAGAACACGGTTGCAACAAGGCACAGTCTTGTTTTCTAGAAACAGTCTTGCATCATAGTGCAGTCTTGCAATCTAGAACATGCTTGCATTCTAGAACATGCTTGCATCATAGAGAAGTCTTGCATTCTAGAACAGGGTTGCATCAGGGTGCAGTCTTGCATTCAAGAACTTGCTTGCATTCTAGAACACGCTTGCAGCATAGAGAAGTCTTGCATTCTAGAACAGGGTTGCATCATAGTGCAGTCTTGAATTCTAGAACTGCCTTCAATCATAATGCAGGCTTGCATTCTAGAACACGACTGCATCATAGTGAAGTCTTGCATTCTAGAACATTCTTGCATTCCAGAACAGGGTTGCATCATAGAGAAGTCTTGCATTCTAGAACAGGGTTGTATCAGGGTGCAGTCTTGCATACTAGAACATGCTTGCATTCTAGAACACGCTTGCATCATAGAGAAGGCTTGCATTCTAGAACATGTTTGCATCAGGGTGCAGTCTTGCATTCTAGAACTTGCATTCTAGAACACGCTTGCATCATAGAGAAGTCTTGCATTCTAAAACACGGTTGCATCATTATGCAGTCTTGCATTCTAGAACATGCTTGCATTCTAGAACACGCATGCATCATAGCGAAATCTTGCATTTTAGAACATGGTTGCATTCTAGAACAAGGTTGCATCATAGAGAAGTCTTACATTCTAGGGCAGGGTTGCATCAGGGTGCAGTCTTGCATTCTAAAACATGCTCGCATTCTAGAACATGCTTGCATCATAAAGAAGGCTTGCATTCTAGAACAGGATTGCATCAGGGTGCAGTCTTGCATTCTAGAACTGCCTTGAATCATAGTGCAGGCTTGCATTCTAGAACAAGGTTGCAACAAGACACAGTCTTGTTTTCTAGAAACAGTCTTGCATCATAGTGCAGTCTTGCAATCTAGAACATGCTTGCATTCTAGAACATGCTTGCATCATAGGGAAGTCTTGCATTCTAGAACAGGGTTGCATCAGGGTGCAGTCTTGCATTCAAGAACTTGCTTGCATTCTAGAACACGCTTGCAGCATAGAGAAGTCTTGCATTCTAGAACAGGGTTGCATCATAGTGCAGGCTTGAATTCTAGAACTGCCTTCAATCATAATGCAGGCTTGCATTCTAGAACATGGTTGCATCAGGGTGCAGTCTTGCATTCTAGAACATGCTTGCATTCTAGAACACGACTGCATCATAGTGAAGTCTTGCATTCTAGAACATTCTTGCATTCCAGAACAGGGTTGCATCATAGAGAAGTCTTGCATTCTAGAACAGGGTTGCATCAGGGTGCAGTCTTGCATACTAGAACATGCTTGCATTCTAGAACACGCTTGCATCATAGAGAAGGCTTGCATTCTAGAACATGTTTGCATCAGGGTGCAGTCTTGCATTCTAGAACTTGCATTCTAGAACACGCTTGCAGCATAGAGAAGTCTTGCATTCTAGAACATGCTTGCATTCTAGAACACACTTGCATCATAGATAAGTCTTGCATACTAGAACATGCTTGCATTCTAGAACACGCTTGCATCATAGAGAAGGCTTGCATTCTAGAACATGTTTGCATCAGGGTGCAGTCTTGCATTCTAGAACTTGCATTCTAGAACACGCTTGCAGCATAGAGAAGTCTTGCATTCTAGAACATGCTTGCATTCTAGAACACACTTGCATCATAGATAAGTCTTGCATTCTAGAACATGCTTGCATTCTAGAACACGCTTGCATCATAGAGAAGTCTTGCATTCTAGAACATGCTTGCATTTTCGAACACGCTTGCATCATAGAGAAGGCTTGCATTCTAGAACATGTTTGCATCAGGGTGCAGTCTTGCATTCTAGAACTTGCTTGCATCATAGAACACGCTTGCAGCATAGAGAAGTCTTGCATTCTAGAACAGGGTTGCATCATAGAGGAGTCTTGCATTCTAGAACATGCTCGCATTCTAGAACACGCTTGCATCATAGAGAAGTCTTGCATTCTAGAACAGGGTTGCATCAGGGTGCAGTCTTGCATTCTAGAACTCCCTTGAATCATAATGCAGTCTTGCATTCTAGAACAGGATTCCATCAGGGTGCTGTCTTTCATTCTAGAACATGCTTGCATTCTAGAACACGCTTGCATCATAGAGAAACCTTGCATTCTAGAAAATGCTTGCGTTCTAGAACACGCTTGCATGATAGTGAAGTCTTGCATTCTAGAA
Source organism: Excalfactoria chinensis (assembly GCF_039878825.1). NCBI lineage: Eukaryota > Metazoa > Chordata > Aves > Galliformes > Phasianidae > Excalfactoria > Excalfactoria chinensis. The sequence goes on from NW_027315642.1 coordinate 29,058, forward strand.
CATGCTTGCATTCTAGAACACGCTTGCATTATAGAGAAGTCTTGCATTCTAGAACATGCTTGCATTCAAGAACACGCTTGCAGCATAGAGAAGTCTTGCATTCTAGAACATGCTTGCATCATAGTGCAGGCTTGAATTCTAGAACTGCCTTCAATCATAGTGCAGGCTTGCATTCTAGAACAGGGTTGCATCAAGGTACAGTCTTGCATCATAGTGCAGTCTTGCATTCTAGAACATGCTTGCATCATAGAGAAGTCTTGCATTCTAGAACAGGGTTGCGTCAGGGTGCAGGCTTGCATTCTAGAACATGCTTGCATTCCAGAACAGGGCTGCATCATAGAGAAGGCTTGCATTCTAGAACATGGTTGCATCAGGGTGCAGTCTTGCATTCTAGAACATGCTTGCATTCTCGAACACGCTTGCATCATAGATAAGTCTTGCATTCTAGAACATGCTTGCATTCTAGAACACGCTTGCATCATAGAGAAGGCTTGCATTCTAGAACATGCTTGCATTTTATAACACGCTTGCATCATAGAGAAGTCTTGCATTCTAGAACAGGGTTGCATCAGGGTGCAGTCTTGCATTCTAGAACATGCTTGCATTCCAGAACACGCTTGCATCATAGAGAAGTCTTGAATTCTACAACAGGGTTGCATCAGGGTGCTGTCTTGCATTCTAGAACATGCTTGCATTCTAGAACACGCTTGCATCATAGAGAAACCTTGCATTCTAGAAAATGCTTGCGTTCTAGAACACGCTTGCATCATAGTGAAGTCTTGCATTCTAGAACATGCTTCCATTCTAGAACACGCTTGCATTATAGAGAAGTCTTGCATTCTAGAACATGCTTGCATTCTAGAACACGCTTGCAGCATAGAGAAGTCTTGCATTCTAGAACATGCTTGCATTCTAGAACACGCTTGCATCATAGAGAAGTCTTGCATTCTACAACAGGGTTGCATCAGGGTGCTGTCTTGCATTCTAGAACATGCTTGCATTCTAGAACACGCTTGCATCATAGAGAAGTCTTGCATTCTAGAACATGCTTGCATCATAGTGCAGGCTTGAATTCTAGAACTGCCTTCAATCATAGTGCAGGCTTGCATTCTAGAACAGGGTTGCATCAAGGTACAGTCTTGCATCATAGTGCAGTCTTGCATTCTAGAACATGCTTGCATCATAGAGAAGTCTTGCATTCTAGAACAGGGTTGCGTCAGGGTGCAGGCTTGCATTCTAGAACATGCTTGCATTCCAGAACAGGGCTGCATCATAGAGAAGGCTTGCATTCTAGAACATGGTTGCATCAGGGTGCAGTCTTGCATTCTAGAACATGCTTGCATTCTCGAACACGCTTGCATCATAGATAAGTCTTGCATTCTAGAACATGCTTGCATTCTAGAACACGCTTGCATCATAGAGAAGGCTTGCATTCTAGAACATGCTTGCATTTTATAACACGCTTGCATCATAGAGAAGTCTTGCATTCTAGAACAGGGTTGCATCAGGGTGCAGTCTTGCATTCTAGAACATGCTTGCATTCCAGAACACGCTTGCATCATAGAGAAGTCTTGAATTCTACAACAGGGTTGCATCAGGGTGCTGTCTTGCATTCTAGAACATGCTTGCATTCTAGAACACGCTTGCATCATAGAGAAACCTTGCATTCTAGAAAATGCTTGCGTTCTAGAACACGCTTGCATCATAGTGAAGTCTTGCATTCTAGAACATGCTTCCATTCTAGAACACGCTTGCATTATAGAGAAGTCTTGCATTCTAGAACATGCTTGCATTCTAGAACACGCTTGCAGCATAGAGAAGTCTTGCATTCTAGAACATGCTTGCATCATAGTGCAGGCTTGAATTCTAGAACTGCCTTCAATCATAGTGCAGGCTTGCATTCTAGAACAGGGTTGCATCAAGGTACAGTCTTGCATCATAGTACAGTCTTGCATTCTAGAACATGCTTGCATCATAGAGAAGGCTTGCATTCTAGAACATGGTTGCATCAGGGTGCAGTCTTGCATTCTAGAACATGCTTGCATTCTCGAACACGCTTGCATCATAGATAAGTCTTGCTTTCTAGAACATGCTTGCATTCTAGAACACGCTTGCATCATAGAGAAGGCGTGCATTCTAGAACATGCTTGCATTCTAGAACACGCTTGCATCATAGAGAAGTCTTGAATTCTACAACAGGGTTGCATCAGGGTGCAGTCTTGCATTCTAGAACATGCTTGCATTCCAGAACACGCTTGCATCATAGAGAAGTCTTGAATTCTACAACAGGGTTGCATCAGGGTGCTGTCTTGCATTCTAGAACATGCTTGCATTCTAGAACACGCTTGCATCATAGAGAAGTCTTGCATTCTAGAACATGCTTGCATTCTAGAACACGCTTGCATCATAGAGAAGTCTTGCATTCTAGAACATGCTTACATTCTAGAACACGCTTGCAGCATAGAGAAGTCATGCATTCTAGAACAAGGTTGGATCAGGGTGCAGTCTTGCATTCTAGAACTTGCTTGCATTCTAGAACATGCTTGCAGCATAGAGAAGTCTTGCATTCTAGAACAGGGTTGCATCGTAGTGCAGGCTTGACTTCTAGAACTGCCTTCAATCATAATGCAGGCTTGCATTCTAGAACATGGTTGCATCAAGGTACAGTCTTGCATCATAGTACAGTCTTGCATTCTAGAACATGCTTGCATCATAGAGAAGGCTTGCATTCTAGAACAGGGTTGCGTCAGGGTGCAGTCTTGCATTCTAGAACATGCTTGCATTCCAGAACAGGGTAGCATCAAAGAGAAGGCTTGCATTCTAGAACATGCTTGCATTCTAGAACACGCTTGCATCATAGAGAAGGCGTGCATTCTAGAACATGCTTGCATTCTAGAACACGCTTGCATCATAGAGAAGTCTTGAATTCTACAACAGGGTTGCATCAGGGTGCAGTCTTGCATTCTAGAACATGCTTGCATTCCAGAACACGCTTGCATCATAGAGAAGTCTTGAATTCTACAACAGGGTTGCATCAGGGTGCTGTCTTGCATTCTAGAACATGCTTGCATTCTAGAACACGCTTGCATCATAGAGAAGTCTTGCATTCTAGAACATGCTTGCATTCTAGAACACGCTTGCATCATAGAGAAGTCTTGCATTCTAGAACATGCTTACATTCTAGAACACGCTTGCAGCATAGAGAAGTCATGCATTCTAGAACAAGGTTGGATCAGGGTGCAGTCTTGCATTCTAGAACTTGCTTGCATTCTAGAACATGCTTGCAGCATAGAGAAGTCTTGCATTCTAGAACAGGGTTGCATCGTAGTGCAGGCTTGAATTCTAGAACTGCCTTCAATCATAATGCAGGCTTGCATTCTCGGACATGGTTGCATCAAAGTGCAGTCTTGCATTCTAGAACATGCTTGCATTCTAGAACACGCTTGCATCATAGATAAGTCTTGCATTCTAGAACATGCTTGCATTCTAGAACACGCTTGCATCATAGAGAAGTCTTGCATTCTACAACAGGGTTGCATCAGGGTGCTGTCTTGCATTCTAGAACATGCTTGCATTCTAGAACACGCTTGCATCATAGAGAAGTCTTGCATTCTAGAACATGCTTGCATTCTAGAACACGCTTGCATCATAGAGAAGTCTTGCATTCTAGAACATGCTTACATTCTAGAACACGCTTGCAGCATAGAGAAGTCATGCATTCTAGAACAAGGTTGGATCAGGGTGCAGTCTTGCATTCTAGAACTTGCTTGCATTCTAGAACATGCTTGCAGCATAGAGAAGTCTTGCATTCTAGAACAGGGTTGCATCGTAGTGCAGGCTTGAATTCTAGAACTGCCTTCAATCATAATGCAGGCTTGCATTCTAGAACATGGTTGCATCAGGGTGCAGTCTTGCATTCTAGAACATGCTTGCATTCTAGAACACGCTTGCATCATAGATAAGTCTTGCATTCTAGAACATGCTTGCATTCTAGAACACGCTTGCATCATAGAGAAGGCTTGCATTCTAGAACATGCTTGCATTTTAGAACACGCTTGCATCATAGAGAAGTCTTGCATTCTAGAACAGGGTTGCATCAGGGTGCAGTCTTGCATTCTAGAACATGCTTGCATTCCAGAACACGCTTGCATCATAGAGAAGTCTTGAATTCTACAACAGGGTTGCATCAGGGTGCTGTCTTGCATTCTAGAACATGCTTGCATTCTAGAACACGCTTGCATCATAGAGAAGTCTTGCATTCTAGAACATGCTTGCATTCTAGAACAGGGTTGCATCATAGAGAAGGCTTGCATTCTAGAACATGTTTGCATCAGGGTGCAGTCTTGCATTCTAGAACTTGCTTGCATCATAGAACACGCTTGCAGCATAGAGAAGTCTTGCATTCTAGAACAGGGTTGCATCATAGAGGAGTCTTGCATTCTAGAACATGCTCGCATTCTAGAACACGCTTGCATCATAGAGAAGTCTTGCATTCTAGAACAGGGTTGCATCAGGGTGCAGTCTTGCATTCTAGAACTCCCTTGAATCATAATGCAGTCTTGCATTCTAGAACAGGATTCCATCAGGGTGCTGTCTTTCATTCTAGAACATGCTTGCATTCTAGAACACGCTTGCATCATAGAGAAACCTTGCATTCTAGAAAATGCTTGCGTTCTAGAACACGCTTGCATGATAGTGAAGTCTTGCATTCTAGAACATGCTTGCATTCTAGAACACGCTTGCATTATAGAGAAGTCTTGCATTCTAGAACATGCTTGCATTCTAGAACACGCTTGCAGCATAGAGAAGTCTTGCATTCTAGAACATGCTTGCATCATAGTGCAGGCTTGAATTCTAGAACTGCCTTCAATCATAGTGCAGGCTTGCATTCTAGAACAGGGTTGCATCAAGGTACAGTCTTGCATCATAGTGCAGTCTTGCATTCTAGAACATGCTTGCATCATAGAGAAGTCTTGCATTCTAGAACAGGGTTGCGTCAGGGTGCAGGCTTGCATTCTAGAACATGCTTGCATTCTCGAACACGCTTGCATCATAGATAAGTCTTGCATTCTAGAACATGCTTGCATTCTAGAACACGCTTGCATCATAGAGAAGGCTTGCATTCTAGAACATGCTTGCATTTTATAACATGCTTGCATCATAGAGAAGTCTTGCATTCTAGAACAGGGTTGCATCAGGGTGCAGTCTTGCATTCTAGAACATGCTTGCATTCCAGAACACGCTTGCATCATAGAGAAGTCTTGAATTCTACAACAGGGTTGCATCAGGGTGCTGTCTTGCATTCTAGAACATGCTTGCATTCTAGAACACGCTTGCATCATAGAGAAACCTTGCATTCTAGAAAATGCTTGCGTTCTAGAACACGCTTGCATCATAGTGAAGTCTTGCATTCTAGAACATGCTTCCATTCTAGAACACGCTTGCATTATAGAGAAGTCTTGCATTCTAGAACATGCTTGCATTCTAGAACACGCTTGCAGCATAGAGAAGTCTTGCATTCTAGAACATGCTTGCATTCTAGAACACGCTTGCATCATAGAGAAGTCTTGCATTCTACAACAGGGTTGCATCAGGGTGCTGTCTTGCATTCTAGAACATGCTTGCATTCTAGAACACGCTTGCATCATAGAGAAGTCTTGCATTCTAGAACATGCTTGCATTCTAGAACACGCTTGCATCATAGAGAAGTCTTGCATTCTAGAACATGCTTGCATCATAGTGCAGGCTTGAATTCTAGAACTGCCTTCAATCATAGTGCAGGCTTGCATTCTAGAACAGGGTTGCATCAAGGTACAGTCTTGCATCATAGTGCAGTCTTGCATTCTAGAACATGCTTGCATCATAGAGAAGTCTTGCATTCTAGAACAGGGTTGCGTCAGGGTGCAGTCTTGCATTCTAGAACATGCTTGCATTCCAGAACAGGGTTGCATCATAGAGAAGGCTTGCATTCTAGAACATGGTTGCATCAGGGTGCAGTCTTGCATTCTAGAACATGCTTGCATTCTCGAACACGCTTGCATCATAGATAAGTCTTGCATTCTAGAACATGCTTGCATTCTAGAACACGCTTGCATCATAGAGAAGGCTTGCATTCTAGAACATGCTTGCATTTTATAACACGCTTGCATCATAGAGAAGTCTTGCATTCTAGAACAGGGTTGCATCAGGGTGCAGTCTTGCATTCTAGAACATGCTTGCATTCCAGAACACGCTTGCATCATAGAGAAGTCTTGAATTCTACAACAGGGTTGCATCAGGGTGCTGTCTTGCATTCTAGAACATGCTTGCATTCTAGAACACGCTTGCATCATAGAGAAACCTTGCATTCTAGAAAATGCTTGCGTTCTAGAACACGCTTGCATCATAGTGAAGTCTTGCATTCTAGAACATGCTTCCATTCTAGAACACGCTTGCATTATAGAGAAGTCTTGCATTCTAGAACATGCTTGCATTCTAGAACACGCTTGCAGCATAGAGAAGTCTTGCATTCTAGAACATGCTTGCATCATAGTGCAGGCTTGAATTCTAGAACTGCCTTCAATCATAGTGCAGGCTTGCATTCTAGAACAGGGTTGCATCAAGGTACAGTCTTGCATCATAGTGCAGTCTTGCATTCTAGAACATGCTTGCATCATAGAGAAGTCTTGCATTCTAGAACAGGGTTGCGTCAGGGTGCAGTCTTGCATTCTAGAACATGCTTGCATTCCAGAACAGGGTTGCATCATAGAGAAGGCTTGCATTCTAGAACATGGTTGCATCAGGGTGCAGTCTTGCATTCTAGAACATGCTTGCATTCTCGAACACGCTTGCATCATAGATAAGTCTTGCATTCTAGAACATGCTTGCATTCTAGAACACGCTTGCATCATAGAGAAGGCTTGCATTCTAGAACATGCTTGCATTTTATAACACGCTTGCATCATAGAGAAGTCTTGCATTCTAGAACAGGGTTGCATCAGGGTGCAGTCTTGCATTCTAGAACATGCTTGCATTCCAGAACACGCTTGTATCATAGAGAAGTCTTGAATTCTACAACAGGGTTGCATCAGGGTGCTGTCTTGCATTCTAGAACATGCTTGCATTCTAGAACACGCTTGCATCATAGAGAAGTCTTGCATTCTAGAACATGCTTGCATTCTAGAACACGCTTGCATCATAGAGAAGTCTTGCATTCTAGAACATGCTTACATTCTAGAACACGCTTGCAGCATAGAGAAGTCATGCATTCTAGAACAAGTTTGGATCAGGGTGCAGTCTTGCATTCTAGAACTTGCTTGCATTCTAGAACATGCTTGCAGCATAGAGAAGTCTTGCATTCTAGAACAGGGTTGCATCGTAGTGCAGGCTTGACTTCTAGAACTGCCTTCAATCATAATGCAGGCTTGCATTCTAGAACATGGTTGCATCAGGGTGCTGTCTTCCATTCTAGAACATGCTTGCATTCTAGAACACGCTTGCATCATAGATAAGTCTTGCATTCTAGAACATGCTTGCATTCTAGAACACGCTTGCATCATAGAGAAGTCTTGCATTCTAGAACAGGGTTGCATCAGGGTGCAGTCTTGCATTCTAGAACATGCTTGCATTCTAGAACACGCTTGCATCATAGAGAAGTCTTGAATTCTACAACAGGGTTGCATCAGGGTGCTGTCTTGCATTCTAGAACATGCTTGCATTCTAGAACACGCTTGCATCATAGAGAAGTCTTGCATTCTAGAACATGCTTGCATTCTAGAACACGCTTGCATCATAGAGAAGTCTTGCATTCTAGAACATGCTTACATTCTAGAACACGCTTGCAGCATAGAGAAGTCATGCATTCTAGAACAAGGTTGCATCAGGGTGCAGTCTTGCATTCTAGAACTTACTTGCATTCTAGAACACGCTTGCAGCATAGAGAAGTCTTGCATTCTTGAACAGGGTTGCATCGTAGTGCAGGCTTGAATTCTAGAACTGCCTTCAATCATAATGCAGGCTTGCATTCTAGAACAGGGTTGCATCATAGAGAAGTCTTGCATTCTAGAACATGCTTGCATTCTAGAACACGATTGCATCATAGAGAAATCTTGCATTCTAGAACAGGGTTGCATCAGGGTGCTGTCTTGCATTCTAGAACATGCTTGCATTCTAGAACACGCTTGCATCATAGAGAAGTCTTGCATTCTAGAACATGCTTGCATTCTAGAACACGCTTGCATCATAGAGAAGTCTTGCATTCTAGAAAGGGGTGGATTAAGGGTGCAGTCTTGCGTTCTAGATCTTGCTTGCATCATAGAACATGCTTGCAGCATAGAGAAGTATTGCATTCTGGAGCAGGGTTACATCATAGTGCAGGCTTGAATTCTAGAACTGCCTTCAATCATAATGCAGGCTTGCATTCTAGAACAGGGTTGCATCAGGGTTCAGTCTTGCATTCTAGAACTTGCTTGCAATCTAGAACACGCTTGTAGCATTGAGAAGCTTGCATTCAAGAACAGGGTTGCATCATAGTGCAGGCTTGAATTCTAGAACTGCCTTCAATCATAATGCAGGCTTGCATTCTAGAACAGGGTTGCATCATAGAGAAGTCTTGCATTCTAGAACAGGGTTGCATCAGGTTGCAGTCTTGCATTCAAGAACTTCCTTGCATTCTAGAACACGCTTGCAGCATAGAGAAGTCTTGCATTCTAGAACAGAGTTGCATCATAGTGCAGGCTTGAATTCTAGAACTGCCTTCAATCATAATGCAGGCTTGCATTCTAGAACAGGGTTGCATCAGGGTGCAGTCTTGCATTCTAGAACATGCTTGCATTCTAGAACACGATTGCATCATAGAGAAATCTTGCATTCTAGAACAGGGTTGCATCAGGGTGCTGTCTTGCATTCTAGAACATGCTTGCATTCTAGAACACGCTTGCATCATAGAGAAGTCTTGCATTCTAGAACATGCTTGCATTCTAGAACACGCTTGCATCATAGAGAAGTCTTGCATTCTAGAAAGGGGTGGATTAAGGGTGCAGTCTTGCGTTCTAGATCTTGCTTGCATCATAGAACATGCTTGCAGCATAGAGAAGTATTGCATTCTGGAGCAGGGTTACATCATAGTGCAGGCTTGAATTCTAGAACTGCCTTCAATCATAATGCAGGCTTGCATTCTAGAACAGGGTTGCATCAGGGTTCAGTCTTGCATTCTAGAACTTGCTTGCAATCTAGAACACGCTTGTAGCATTGAGAAGCTTGCATTCAAGAACAGGGTTGCATCATAGTGCAGGCTTGAATTCTAGAACTGCCTTCAATCATAATGCAGGCTTGCATTCTAGAACAGGGTTGCATCATAGAGAAGTCTTGCATTCTAGAACAGGGTTGCATCAGGTTGCAGTCTTGCATTCAAGAACTTCCTTGCATTCTAGAACACGCTTGCAGCATAGAGAAGTCTTGCATTCTAGAACAGAGTTGCATCATAGTGCAGGCTTGAATTCTAGAACTGCCTTCAATCATAATGCAGGCTTGCATTCTAGAACAGGGTTGCATCAGGGTGCAGTCTTGCATTCTAGAACATGCTTGCATTCTAGAACAGGGTTGCAACATATTGAAGTCTTGCATTCTAGAACATTCTTGCATTCCAGAACAGTGTTGCATCATAGAGAAGTCTTGCATTCTAGAACAGGGTTGCATCAGGTTGCAGTCTTGCATACTAGAACATGCTTGCATTCTAGAACACGCTTGCATCATAGAGAAGTCTTACATTCTAGGGCAGGGTTGCATCAGGGTGCAGTCTTGCAGACTAGAACATGCTTGCATTCTAGAACACGCATGCATCATAGAGAAGTCTAGCATTCTAGAACATGCTTACATTCTAGAACATGCTTGCATCATAGAGAAGTCTTGCATTCTAGAACATGCTTGCATTCCAGAACAGGGTTGCATCATAGAGAAGTCTTGCATTCTAGAACACGGTTGCATCAGGGTGCAGTCTTGCATTCTAAAACATGCTTGCATTCTAGAACACGCATGCATCATAGAGAAGTCTTGCATTTTAGAACATGGTTGCATTCTAGAACACGCATGCATCATAGAGAAGTCTAGCATTCTTGAACAATCTTACATTCTAGAACACGCTTGCATCATAGAGAAGGCTTGCATTCTAGAACATGCTTGCATTTTAGAACACGCTTGCATCATAGAGAAGGCTTGCATTCTAGAACATGTTTGCATCAGGGTGCAGTCTTGTGTTCTAGAACTTGCTTGCATCATAAAACACGCTTGCATCATAGAGAAGTCTTGCATTCTAGAACAGGGTTGCATCAGGGTGCAGTCTTGCATTCTAGAACTCCCTTGAATCATAATGCAGCCTTGAATTCTAGGACAGGGTTGCATCAGTGTGTTGTCTTGCATTCTAGAACATGCTTGAATTCTAGAACACGCTTGCATCATAGAGAAGCCTTGCATTCTAGAAAATGCTTGCATTCTAGAACACGCTTGCATCATAGTGAAGTCTTGCATTCTAGAACATGATTGCATTCTAGAACACGCTTTCATCATAGAGTAGTCTTGCATTCTCAAACATGCTTGCATTCTAGAACACGCTTGCAGCATAGAGAAGTCATGCATTCTAGAACAAGGTTGGATCAGGGTTCAGTCTTGCATTCTCGAACTTGCTTTCATTCTAGAACACACTTGCATCATGGAGAAGTCTTGCATTCTAGAATAGGGTTGCGTCAGGGTACAGTCTTGCATTCTAGAACAAGTTTGCATTCTAGGAAACGCTTGCATAATAGAGAAGTCTTGCATTCTAGAACATGCTTGCATTCTAGAACACGCTTGCATCATAGAGAAGTCTTGCATTCTAGAACATGGTTGCATCAGGGTGCAGTCTTGCATTCTAGAACATGCTTGCATTCTCTAACACGCTTGCATCATAGATAAGTCTTGCTTTCTAGAACATGCTTGCATTCTAGAACACGCTTGCATCATAGAGAAGGCGTGCATTCTAGAACATGCTTGCATTCTAGAACACGCTTGCATCATAGAGAAGTCTTGAATTCTACAACAGGGTTGCATCAGGGTGCAGTCTTGCATTCTAGAACATGCTTGCATTCCAGAACACGCTTGCATCATAGAGAAGTCTTGAATTCTACAACAGGGTTGCATCAGGGTGCTGTCTTGCATTCTAGAACATGCTTGCATTCTAGAACACGCTTGCATCATAGAGAAGTCTTGCATTCTAGAACATGCTTGCATTCTAGAACACGCTTGCATCATAGAGAAGTCTTGCATTCTAGAACATGCTTACATTCTAGAACACGCTTGCAGCATAGAGAAGTCATGCATTCCAGAACAAGGTTGGATCAGGGTGCAGTCTTGCATTCTAGAACTTGCTTGCATTCTAGAACATGCTTGCAGCATAGAGAAGTCTTGCATTCTAGAACAGGGTTGCATCGTAGTGCAGGCTTGACTTCTAGAACTGCCTTCAATCATAATGCAGGCTTGCATTCTAGAACATGGTTGCATCAAGGTACAGTCTTGCATCATAGTACAGTCTTGCATTCTAGAACATGCTTGCATCATAGAGAAGGCTTGCATTCTAGAACATGGTTGCATCAGGGTGCAGTCTTGCATTCTAGAACATGCTTGCATTCTCGAACACGCTTGCATCATAGATAAGTCTTGCTTTCTAGAACATGCTTGCATTCTAGAACACGCTTGCATCATAGAGAAGGCGTGCATTCTAGAACATGCTTGCATTCTAGAACACGCTTGCATCATAGAGAAGTCTTGAATTCTACAACAGGGTTGCATCAGGGTGCAGTCTTGCATTCTAGAACATGCTTGCATTCCAGAACACGCTTGCATCATAGAGAAGTCTTGAATTCTACAACAGGGTTGCATCAGGGTGCTGTCTTGCATTCTAGAACATGCTTGCATTCTAGAACACGCTTGCATCATAGAGAAGTCTTGCATTCTAGAACATGCTTGCATTCTAGAACACGCTTGCATCATAGAGAAGTCTTGCATTCTAGAACATGCTTACATTCTAGAACACGCTTGCAGCATAGAGAAGTCATGCATTCTAGAACAAGGTTGGATCAGGGTGCAGTCTTGCATTCTAGAACTTGCTTGCATTCTAGAACATGCTTGCAGCATAGAGAAGTCTTGCATTCTAGAACAGGGTTGCATCGTAGTGCAGGCTTGAATTCTAGAACTGCCTTCAATCATAATGCAGGCTTGCATTCTAGAACATGGTTGCATCAGGGTGCAGTCTTGCATTCTAGAACATGCTTGCATTCTAGAACACGCTTGCATCATAGATAAGTCTTGCATTCTAGAACATGCTTGCATTCTAGAACACGCTTGCATCATAGAGAAGGCTTGCATTCTAGAACATGCTTGCATTTTAGAACACGCTTGCATCATAGAGAAGTCTTGCATTCTAGAACAGGGTTGCATCAGGGTGCAGTCTTGCATTCTAGAACATGCTTGCATTCCAGAACACGCTTGCATCATAGAGAAGTCTTGAATTCTACAACAGGGTTGCATCAGGGTGCTGTCTTGCATTCTAGAACATGCTTGCATTCTAGAACACGCTTGCATCATAGAGAAGTCTTGCATTCTAGAACATGCTTGCATTCTAGAACAGGGTTGCATCATAGAGAAGGCTTGCATTCTAGAACATGTTTGCATCAGGGTGCAGTCTTGCATTCTAGAACTTGCTTGCATCATAGAACACGCTTGCAGCATAGAGAAGTCTTGCATTCTAGAACAGGGTTGCATCATAGAGGAGTCTTGCATTCTAGAACATGCTCGCATTCTAGAACACGCTTGCATCATAGAGAAGTCTTGCATTCTAGAACAGGGTTGCATCAGGGTGCAGTCTTGCATTCTAGAACTCCCTTGAATCATAATGCAGTCTTGCATTCTAGAACAGGATTCCATCAGGGTGCTGTCTTTCATTCTAGAACATGCTTGCATTCTAGAACACGCTTGCATCATAGAGAAACCTTGCATTCTAGAAAATGCTTGCGTTCTAGAACACGCTTGCATGATAGTGAAGTCTTGCATTCTAGAACATGCTTGCATTCTAGAACACGCTTGCATTATAGAGAAGTCTTGCATTCTAGAACATGCTTGCATTCTAGAACACGCTTGCAGCATAGAGAAGTCTTGCATTCTAGAACATGCTTGCATCATAGTGCAGGCTTGAATTCTAGAACTGCCTTCAATCATAGTGCAGGCTTGCATTCTAGAACAGGGTTGCATCAAGGTACAGTCTTGCATCATAGTGCAGTCTTGCATTCTAGAACATGCTTGCATCATAGAGAAGTCTTGCATTCTAGAACAGGGTTGCGTCAGGGTGCAGGCTTGCATTCTAGAACATGCTTGCATTCTCGAACACGCTTGCATCATAGATAAGTCTTGCATTCTAGAACATGCTTGCATTCTAGAACACGCTTGCATCATAGAGAAGGCTTGCATTCTAGAACATGCTTGCATTTTATAACACGCTTGCATCATAGAGAAGTCTTGCATTCTAGAACAGGGTTGCATCAGGGTGCAGTCTTGCATTCTAGAACATGCTTGCATTCCAGAACACGCTTGCATCATAGAGAAGTCTTGAATTCTACAACAGGGTTGCATCAGGGTGCTGTCTTGCATTCTAGAACATGCTTGCATTCTAGAACACGCTTGCATCATAGAGAAACCTTGCATTCTAGAAAATGCTTGCGTTCTAGAACACGCTTGCATCATAGTGAAGTCTTGCATTCTAGAACATGCTTCCATTCTAGAACACGCTTGCATTATAGAGAAGTCTTGCATTCTAGAACATGCTTGCATTCTAGAACACGCTTGCAGCATAGAGAAGTCTTGCATTCTAGAACATGCTTGCATTCTAGAACACGCTTGCATCATAGAGAAGTCTTGCATTCTACAACAGGGTTGCATCAGGGTGCTGTCTTGCATTCTAGAACATGCTTGCATTCTAGAACACGCTTGCATCATAGAGAAGTCTTGCATTCTAGAACATGCTTGCATTCTAGAACACGCTTGCATCATAGAGAAGTCTTGCATTCTAGAACATGCTTGCATCATAGTGCAGGCTTGAATTCTAGAACTGCCTTCAATCATAGTGCAGGCTTGCATTCTAGAACAGGGTTGCATCAAGGTACAGTCTTGCATCATAGTGCAGTCTTGCATTCTAGAACATGCTTGCATCATAGAGAAGTCTTGCATTCTAGAACAGGGTTGCGTCAGGGTGCAGTCTTGCATTCTAGAACATGCTTGCATTCCAGAACAGGGTTGCATCATAGAGAAGGCTTGCATTCTAGAACATGGTTGCATCAGGGTGCAGTCTTGCATTCTAGAACATGCTTGCATTCTAGAACACGCTTGCATCATAGAGAAGGCTTGCATTCTAGAACATGCTTGCATTTTATAACACGCTTGCATCATAGAGAAGTCTTGCATTCTAGAACAGGGTTGCATCAGGGTGCAGTCTTGCATTCTAGAACATGCTTGCATTCCAGAACACGCTTGCATCATAGAGAAGTCTTGAATTCTACAACAGGGTTGCATCAGGGTGCTGTCTTGCATTCTAGAACATGCTTGCATTCTAGAACACGCTTGCATCATAGAGAAACCTTGCATTCTAGAAAATGCTTGCGTTCTAGAACACGCTTGCATCATAGTGAAGTCTTGCATTCTAGAACATGCTTCCATTCTAGAACACGCTTGCATTATAGAGAAGTCTTGCATTCTAGAACATGCTTGCATTCTAGAACACGCTTGCAGCATAGAGAAGTCTTGCATTCTAGAACATGCTTGCATCATAGTGCAGGCTTGAATTCTAGAACTGCCTTCAATCATAGTGCAGGCTTGCATTCTAGAACAGGGTTGCATCAAGGTACAGTCTTGCATCATAGTGCAGTCTTGCATTCTAGAACATGCTTGCATCATAGAGAAGTCTTGCATTCTAGAACAGGGTTGCGTCAGGGTGCAGTCTTGCATTCTAGAACATGCTTGCATTCCAGAACAGGGTTGCATCATAGAGAAGGCTTGCATTCTAGAACATGGTTGCATCAGGGTGCTGTCTTGCATTCTAGAACATGCTTGCATTCTCGAACACGCTTGCATCATAGATAAGTCTTGCATTCTAGAACATGCTTGCATTCTAGAACACGCTTGCATCATAGAGAAGGCTTGCATTCTAGAACATGCTTGCATTTTATAACACGCTTGCATCATAGAGAAGTCTTGCATTCTAGAACAGGGTTGCATCAGGGTGCAGTCTTGCATTCTAGAACATGCTTGCATTCCAGAACACGCTTGTATCATAGAGAAGTCTTGAATTCTACAACAGGGTTGCATCAGGGTGCTGTCTTGCATTCTAGAACATGCTTGCATTCTAGAACACGCTTGCATCATAGAGAAGTCTTGCATTCTAGAACATGCTTGCATTCTAGAACACGCTTGCATCATAGAGAAGTCTTGCATTCTAGAACATGCTTACATTCTAGAACACGCTTGCAGCATAGAGAAGTCATGCATTCTAGAACAAGTTTGGATCAGGGTGCAGTCTTGCATTCTAGAACTTGCTTGCATTCTAGAACATGCTTGCAGCATAGAGAAGTCTTGCATTCTAGAACAGGGTTGCATCGTAGTGCAGGCTTGACTTCTAGAACTGCCTTCAATCATAATGCAGGCTTGCATTCTAGAACATGGTTGCATCAGGGTGCTGTCTTCCATTCTAGAACATGCTTGCATTCTAGAACACGCTTGCATCATAGATAAGTCTTGCATTCTAGAACATGCTTGCATTCTAGAACACGCTTGCATCATAGAGAAGTCTTGCATTCTAGAACAGGGTTGCATCAGGGTGCAGTCTTGCATTCTAGAACATGCTTGCATTCTAGAACACGCTTGCATCATAGAGAAGTCTTGAATTCTACAACAGGGTTGCATCAGGGTGCTGTCTTGCATTCTAGAACATGCTTGCATTCTAGAACACGCTTGCATCATAGAGAAGTCTTGCATTCTAGAACATGCTTGCATTCTAGAACACGCTTGCATCATAGAGAAGTCTTGCATTCTAGAACATGCTTACATTCTAGAACACGCTTGCAGCATAGAGAAGTCATGCATTCTAGAACAAGGTTGCATCAGGGTGCAGTCTTGCATTCTAGAACTTACTTGCATTCTAGAACACGCTTGCAGCATAGAGAAGTCTTGCATTCTTGAACAGGGTTGCATCGTAGTGCAGGCTTGAATTCTAGAACTGCCTTCAATCATAATGCAGGCTTGCATTCTAGAACAGGGTTGCATCATAGAGAAGTCTTGCATTCTAGAACATGCTTGCATTCTAGAACACGATTGCATCATAGAGAAATCTTGCATTCTAGAACAGGGTTGCATCAGGGTGCTGTCTTGCATTCTAGAACATGCTTGCATTCTAGAACACGCTTGCATCATAGAGAAGTCTTGCATTCTAGAACAGGGTTGCATTCTAGAACACGCTTGCATCATAGAGAAGTCTTGCATTCTAGAAAGGGGTGGATTAAGGGTGCAGTCTTGCGTTCTAGATCTTGCTTGCATCATAGAACATGCTTGCAGCATAGAGAAGTATTGCATTCTGGAGCAGGGTTACATCATAGTGCAGGCTTGAATTCTAGAACTGCCTTCAATCATAATGCAGGCTTGCATTCTAGAACAGGGTTGCATCAGGGTTCAGTCTTGCATTCTAGAACTTGCTTGCAATCTAGAACACGCTTGTAGCATTGAGAAGCTTGCATTCAAGAACAGGGTTGCATCATAGTGCAGGCTTGAATTCTAGAACTGCCTTCAATCATAATGCAGGCTTGCATTCTAGAACAGGGTTGCATCATAGAGAAGTCTTGCATTCTAGAACAGGGTTGCATCAGGTTGCAGTCTTGCATTCAAGAACTTCCTTGCATTCTAGAACACGCTTGCAGCATAGAGAAGTCTTGCATTCTAGAACATGCTTGCATCATAGTGCAGGCTTGAATTCTAGAACTGCCTTCAATCATAATGCAGGCTTGCATTCTAGAACAGGGTTGCATCAGGGTGCAGTCTTGCATTCTAGAACATGCTTGCATTCTAGAACAGGGTTGCAACATATTGAAGTCTTGCATTCTAGAACATTCTTGCATTCCAGAACAGTGTTGCATCATAGAGAAGTCTTGCATTCTAGAACAGGGTTGCATCAGGTTGCAGTCTTGCATACTAGAACATGCTTGCATTCTAGAACACGCTTGCATCATAGAGAAGTCTTACATTCTAGGGCAGGGTTGCATCAGGGTGCAGTCTTGCAGACTAGAACATGCTTGCATTCTAGAACACGCATGCATCATAGAGAAGTCTAGCATTCTAGAACATGCTTACATTCTAGAACATGCTTGCATCATAGAGAAGTCTTGCATTCTAGAACATGCTTGCATTCCAGAACAGGGTTGCATCATAGAGAAGTCTTGCATTCTAGAACACGGTTGCATCAGGGTGCAGTCTTGCATTCTAAAACATGCTTGCATTCTAGAACACGCATGCATCATAGAGAAGTCTTGCATTTTAGAACATGGTTGCATTCTAGAACACGCATGCATCATAGAGAAGTCTAGCATTCTTGAACAATCTTACATTCTAGAACACGCTTGCATCATAGAGAAGGCTTGCATTCTAGAACATGCTTGCATTTTAGAACACGCTTGCATCATAGAGAAGGCTTGCATTCTAGAACATGTTTGCATCAGGGTGCAGTCTTGTGTTCTAGAACTTGCTTGCATCATAAAACACGCTTGCATCATAGAGAAGTCTTGCATTCTAGAACAGGGTTGCATCAGGGTGCAGTCTTGCATTCTAGAACTCCCTTGAATCATAATGCAGCCTTGAATTCTAGGACAGGGTTGCATCAGTGTGTTGTCTTGCATTCTAGAACATGCTTGAATTCTAGAACACGCTTGCATCATAGAGAAGCCTTGCATTCTAGAAAATGCTTGCATTCTAGAACACGCTTGCATCATAGTGAAGTCTTGCATTCTAGAACATGATTGCATTCTAGAACACGCTTTCATCATAGAGTAGTCTTGCATTCTCAAACATGCTTGCATTCTAGAACACGCTTGCAGCATAGAGAAGTCATGCATTCTAGAACAAGGTTGGATCAGGGTTCAGTCTTGCATTCTCGAACTTGCTTTCATTCTAGAACACACTTGCATCATGGAGAAGTCTTGCATTCTAGAATAGGGTTGCGTCAGGGTACAGTCTTGCATTCTAGAACAAGTTTGCATTCTAGGAAACGCTTGCATAATAGAGAAGTCTTGCATTCTAGAACATGCTTGCATTCTAGAACACGCTTGCATCATAGAGAAGTCTTGCATCATAGTGCAGGCTTGCATTCTAGAACTGCGTTGAATCATAATGCAGGCTTGCATTCTAGGACACGCTTGCATCATAGAGAAGTCTTGAATTCTAGAAAGGGGTTGATTCAGGGTTCAGTCTAGCGTTCTAGATCTTGCTTGCATCATAGAACACGCTTGCAGCATAGAGAAGTATTGCATTCTGGGGCAGGGTTACATCATAGTGCAGGCTTGAATTCTAGAACTGCCTTCAATCATAATGCAGGCTTGCATTCTAGAACAGGGTTGCATCATAGAGAAGTCTTGCATTCTAGAACATGCTTGCATTCTAGAACACGCTTGCAGCATAGAGAAGTCTTGCATTCTAGAACATGCTTGCATCATAGTGCAGGCTTGCATTCTAGAACTGCCCTGAATCATAATGCAGGCTTGTATTCTAGAACAGGGATGCATCAAGGTGCAGTCTTGAATTCTACAACAGGGTTGCATTCTAGAACACGCTTGCATCATAGAGAAGTCTTGCATTCTAGAACATGCTTGCATTTTCGAACACGCTTGCATCATAGAGAAGGCTTGCATTCTGGAACATGTTTGCATCAGGGTGTAGTCTTGTGTTCTAGAACTTGCTTGCATCATAGAACACGCTTGCATCATAGAGAAGTCTTGCAATCTAGAACAGGGTTGCATCAGGTTTCAGTCTTGCATTCTAGAACTGCCTTCAATCATAATGCAGGCTTGCATTCTAGAACAGGGTTGCATCATAGAGAAGTCTTGCATTCTAGAGCAGGGTTGCATCAGGGTGCAGTCTTGCATTCTAGAACTTGCTTGCATTCTAGAACACGCTTGCATCATAGAGAAGTCTTGCATTCTAGAACAGGGTTACATCATAGTGCAGGCTTGAATTCTAGAACTGCCTTCAATCATAATGCAGGCTTGCATTCTAGAACATGCTTGCATTCTAGAACAGGGTTGCATCAGGGTGCAGTCTTCCATTCTAGAACATACTTGCATTCTAGAACACGGTTGCATCATAGAGAAGTCTTGCATTCTAGAACATGCTTGCATTCTAGAACACGCTTTCATCATAGAGAAGTCTTGCATTCTAGAACATGCTTGCATTCTAGAACACGCTTGCATCATAGAGAAGGCTTGCATTCTAGAACATGTTTGCATCAGGGTGCAGTCTTGCATTCTAGAACTTGCTTGCATCATAGAACACGCTTGCAGCATAGAGAAGTCTTGCATTCTAGAACAGGGTTGCATCATAGTGTAGGCTTGAATTCCAGAACTGCCTTCAATCATAATGCAGTCTTGCATTCTAGAACAGGGTTGCATCATAGAGAAGTCTTGCATTCTAGAACATGCTCGCATTCTAGAACACGCTTGCATCATAGAGAAGTCTTGCATTCTAGAACAGGGTTGCATCAGGGTGCAGTCTTGCATTCTAGAACTCCCTTGAATCATAATGCAGTCTTGCATTCTAGAAGAGGATTGCATCAGGGTGCTGTCTTGCATTCTAGAACATGCTTGCATTCTAGAACACGCTTGCATGATAGTGAAGTCTTGCATTCTAGAACATGCTTGCATTCTAGAACACGCTTGCACTATAGAGAAGTCTTGCATTCTAGAACATGCTTGCATTCTAGAACACGCTTGCAGCATAGAGAAGTCTTGCATTCTAGAACATGCTTGCATCATAGTGCAGGCTTGAATTCTAGAACTGCCTTCAATCATAGTGCAGGCTTGCATTCTAGAACAGGGTTGCATCAAGGTACAGTCTTGCATCATAGTGCAGTCTTGCATTCTAGAACATGCTTGCATCATAGAGAAGTCTTGCATTCTAGAACAGGGTTGCGTCAGGGTGCAGTCTTGCATTCTAGAACATGCTTGCATTCCAGAACAGGGTAGCATCATAGAGAAGGCTTGCATTCTAGAACATGGTTGCATCAGGGTGCAGTCTTGCATTCTAGAACATGCTTGCATTCTCGAACACGCTTGCATCATAGATAAGTCTTGCATTCTAGAACATGCTTGCATTCTAGAACACGCTTGCATCATAGAGAAGGCTTGCATTCTAGAACATGCTTGCATTTTATAACACGCTTGCATCATAGAGAAGTCTTGCATTCTAGAACAGGGTTGCATCAGGGTGCAGTCTTGCATTCTAGAACATGCTTGCATTCCAGAACACGCTTGCATCATAGAGAAGTCTTGAATTCTACAACAGGGTTGCATCAGGGTGCTGTCTTGCATTCTAGAACATGCTTGCATTCTAGAACACGCTTGCATCATAGAGAAGTCTTGCATTCTAGAACATGCTTGCATTCTAGAACACGCTTGCATCATAGAGAAGTCTTGCATTCTAGAACATGCTTCCATTCTAGAACACGCTTGCATTATAGAGAAGTCTTGCATTCTAGAACATGCTTGCATTCTAGAACACGCTTGCAGCATAGAGAAGTCTTGCATTCTAGAACATGCTTGCATCATAGTGCAGGCTTGAATTCTAGAACTGCCTTCAATCATAGTGCAGGCTTGCATTCTAGAACAGGGTTGCATCAAGGTACAGTCTTGCATCATAGTGCAGTCTTGCATTCTAGAACATGCTTGCATCATAGAGAAGTCTTGCATTCTAGAACAGGGTTGCGTCAGGGTGCAGTCTTGCATTCTAGAACATGCTTGCATTCCAGAACAGGGTTGCATCATAGAGAAGGCTTGCATTCTAGAACATGGTTGCATCAGGGTGCAGTCTTGCATTCTAGAACATGCTTGCATTCTCGAACACGCTTGCATCATAGATAAGTCTTGCATTCTAGAACATGCTTGCATTCTAGAACACGCTTGCATCATAGAGAAGGCTTGCATTCTAGAACATGCTTGCATTTTATAACACGCTTGCATCATAGAGAAGTCTTGCATTCTAGAACAGGGTTGCATCAGGGTGCAGTCTTGCATTCTAGAACATGCTTGCATTCCAGAACACGCTTGTATCATAGAGAAGTCTTGAATTCTACAACAGGGTTGCATCAGGGTGCTGTCTTGCATTCTAGAACATGCTTGCATTCTAGAACACGCTTGCATCATAGAGAAGTCTTGCATTCTAGAACATGCTTGCATTCTAGAACACGCTTGCATCATAGAGAAGTCTTGCATTCTAGAACATGCTTACATTCTAGAACACGCTTGCAGCATAGAGAAGTCATGCATTCTAGAACAAGTTTGGATCAGGGTGCAGTCTTGCATTCTAGAACTTGCTTGCATTCTAGAACATGCTTGCAGCATAGAGAAGTCTTGCATTCTAGAACAGGGTTGCATCGTAGTGCAGGCTTGACTTCTAGAACTGCCTTCAATCATAATGCAGGCTTGCATTCTAGAACATGGTTGCATCAGGGTGCTGTCTTCCATTCTAGAACATGCTTGCATTCTATAACACGCTTGCATCATAGATAAGTCTTGCATTCTAGAACATGCTTGCATTCTAGAACACGCTTGCATCATAGAGAAGTCTTGCATTCTAGAACAGGGTTGCATCAGGGTGCAGTCTTGCATTCTAGAACATGCTTGCATTCTAGAACACGCTTGCATCATAGAGAAGTCTTGAATTCTACAACAGGGTTGCATCAGGGTGCTGTCTTGCATTCTAGAACATGCTTGCATTCTAGAACACGCTTGCATCATAGAGAAGTCTTGCATTCTAGAACATGCTTGCATTCTAGAACACGCTTGCATCATAGAGAAGTTTTGCATTCTAGAACATGCTTACATTCTAGAACACGCTTGCAGCATAGAGAAGTCATGCATTCTAGAACAAGGTTGCATCAGGGTGCAGTCTTGCATTCTAGAACTTACTTGCATTCTAGAACACGCTTGCAGCATAGAGAAGTCTTGCATTCTTGAACAGGGTTGCATCGTAGTGCAGGCTTGAATTCTAGAACTGCCTTCAATCATAATGCAGGCTTGCATTCTAGAACAGGGTTGCATCATAGAGAAATCTTGCATTCTAGAACAGGGTTGCATCAGGGTGCTGTCTTGCATTCTAGAACATGCTTGCATTCTAGAACACGCTTGCATCATAGAGAAGTCTTGCATTCTAGAACATGCTTGCATTCTAGAACACGCTTGCATCATAGAGAAGTCTTGCATTCTAGAAAGGGGTGGATTAAGGGTGCAGTCTTGCGTTCTAGATCTTGCTTGCATCATAGAACATGCTTGCAGCATAGAGAAGTATTGCATTCTGGAGCAGGGTTACATCATAGTGCAGGCTTGAATTCTAGAACTGCCTTCAATCATAATGCAGGCTTGCATTCTAGAACAGGGTTGCATCAGGGTTCAGTCTTGCATTCTAGAACTTGCTTGCAATCTAGAACACGCTTGTAGCATTGAGAAGCTTGCATTCAAGAACAGGGTTGCATCATAGTGCAGGCTTGAATTCTAGAACTGCCTTCAATCATAATGCAGGCTTGCATTCTAGAACAGGGTTGCATCATAGAGAAGTCTTGCATTCTAGAACAGGGTTGCATCAGGTTGCAGTCTTGCATTCAAGAACTTCCTTGCATTCTAGAACACGCTTGCAGCATAGAGAAGTCTTGCATTCTAGAACAGAGTTGCATCATAGTGCAGGCTTGAATTCTAGAACTGCCTTCAATCATAATGCAGGCTTGCATTCTAGAACAGGGTTGCATCAGGGTGCAGTCTTGCATTCTAGAACATGCTTGCATTCTAGAACAGGGTTGCAACATATTGAAGTCTTGCATTCTAGAACATTCTTGCATTCCAGAACAGTGTTGCATCATAGAGAAGTCTTGCATTCTAGAACAGGGTTGCATCAGGTTGCAGTCTTGCATACTAGAACATGCTTGCATTCTAGAACACGCTTGCATCATAGAGAAGTCTTACATTCTAGGGCAGGGTTGCATCAGGGTGCAGTCTTGCAGACTAGAACATGCTTGCATTCTAGAACACGCATGCATCATAGAGAAGTCTAGCATTCTAGAACATGCTTACATTCTAGAACATGCTTGCATCATAGAGAAGTCTTGCATTCTAGAACATGCTTGCATTCCAGAACAGGGTTGCATCATAGAGAAGTCTTGCATTCTAGAACACGGTTGCATCAGGGTGCAGTCTTGCATTCTAAAACATGCTTGCATTCTAGAACACGCATGCATCATAGAGAAGTCTTGCATTTTAGAACATGGTTGCATTCTAGAACACGCATGCATCATAGAGAAGTCTAGCATTCTTGAACAATCTTACATTCTAGAACACGCTTGCATCATAGAGAAGGCTTGCATTCTAGAACATGCTTGCATTTTAGAACACGCTTGCATCATAGAGAAGGCTTGCATTCTAGAACATGTTTGCATCAGGGTGCAGTCTTGTGTTCTAGAACTTGCTTGCATCATAAAACACGCTTGCATCATAGAGAAGTCTTGCATTCTAGAACAGGGTTGCATCAGGGTGCAGTCTTGCATTCTAGAACTCCCTTGAATCATAATGCAGCCTTGAATTCTAGGACAGGGTTGCATCAGTGTGTTGTCTTGCATTCTAGAACATGCTTGAATTCTAGAACACGCTTGCATCATAGAGAAGCCTTGCATTCTAGAAAATGCTTGCATTCTAGAACACGCTTGCATCATAGTGAAGTCTTGCATTCTAGAACATGATTGCATTCTAGAACACGCTTTCATCATAGAGTAGTCTTGCATTCTCAAACATGCTTGCATTCTAGAACACGCTTGCAGCATAGAGAAGTCATGCATTCTAGAACAAGGTTGGATCAGGGTTCAGTCTTGCATTCTCGAACTTGCTTTCATTCTAGAACACACTTGCATCATGGAGAAGTCTTGCATTCTAGAATAGGGTTGCGTCAGGGTACAGTCTTGCATTCTAGAACAAGTTTGCATTCTAGGAAACGCTTGCATAATAGAGAAGTCTTGCATTCTAGAACATGCTTGCATTCTAGAACACGCTTGCATCATAGAGAAGTCTTGCATCATAGTGCAGGCTTGCATTCTAGAACTGCGTTGAATCATAATGCAGGCTTGCATTCTAGGACACGCTTGCATCATAGAGAAGTCTTGAATTCTAGAAAGGGGTTGATTCAGGGTTCAGTCTAGCGTTCTAGATCTTGCTTGCATCATAGAACACGCTTGCAGCATAGAGAAGTATTGCATTCTGGGGCAGGGTTACATCATAGTGCAGGCTTGAATTCTAGAACTGCCTTCAATCATAATGCAGGCTTGCATTCTAGAACAGGGTTGCATCATAGAGAAGTCTTGCATTCTAGAACATGCTTGCATTCTAGAACACGCTTGCAGCATAGAGAAGTCTTGCATTCTAGAACATGCTTGCATCATAGTGCAGGCTTGCATTCTAGAACTGCCCTGAATCATAATGCAGGCTTGTATTCTAGAACAGGGATGCATCAAGGTGCAGTCTTGAATTCTACAACAGGGTTGCATTCTAGAACACGCTTGCATCATAGAGAAGTCTTGCATTCTAGAACATGCTTGCATTTTCGAACACGCTTGCATCATAGAGAAGGCTTGCATTCTGGAACATGTTTGCATCAGGGTGTAGTCTTGTGTTCTAGAACTTGCTTGCATCATAGAACACGCTTGCATCATAGAGAAGTCTTGCAATCTAGAACAGGGTTGCATCAGGTTTCAGTCTTGCATTCTAGAACTGCCTTCAATCATAATGCAGGCTTGCATTCTAGAACAGGGTTGCATCATAGAGAAGTCTTGCATTCTAGAGCAGGGTTGCATCAGGGTGCAGTCTTGCATTCTAGAACTTGCTTGCATTCTAGAACACGCTTGCATCATAGAGAAGTCTTGCATTCTAGAACAGGGTTACATCATAGTGCAGGCTTGAATTCTAGAACTGCCTTCAATCATAATGCAGGCTTGCATTCTAGAACATGCTTGCATTCTAGAACAGGGTTGCATCAGGGTGCAGTCTTCCATTCTAGAACATACTTGCATTCTAGAACACGGTTGCATCATAGAGAAGTCTTGCATTCTAGAACATGCTTGCATTCTAGAACACGCTTTCATCATAGAGAAGTCTTGCATTCTAGAACATGCTTGCATTCTAGAACACGCTTGCATCATAGAGAAGGCTTGCATTCTAGAACATGTTTGCATCAGGGTGCAGTCTTGCATTCTAGAACTTGCTTGCATCATAGAACACGCTTGCAGCATAGAGAAGTCTTGCATTCTAGAACAGGGTTGCATCATAGTGTAGGCTTGAATTCCAGAACTGCCTTCAATCATAATGCAGTCTTGCATTCTAGAACAGGGTTGCATCATAGAGAAGTCTTGCATTCTAGAACATGCTCGCATTCTAGAACACGCTTGCATCATAGAGAAGTCTTGCATTCTAGAACAGGGTTGCATCAGGGTGCAGTCTTGCATTCTAGAACTCCCTTGAATCATAATGCAGTCTTGCATTCTAGAAGAGGATTGCATCAGGGTGCTGTCTTGCATTCTAGAACATGCTTGCATTCTAGAACACGCTTGCATGATAGTGAAGTCTTGCATTCTAGAACATGCTTGCATTCTAGAACACGCTTGCACTATAGAGAAGTCTTGCATTCTAGAACATGCTTGCATTCTAGAACACGCTTGCAGCATAGAGAAGTCTTGCATTCTAGAACATGCTTGCATCATAGTGCAGGCTTGAATTCTAGAACTGCCTTCAATCATAGTGCAGGCTTGCATTCTAGAACAGGGTTGCATCAAGGTACAGTCTTGCATCATAGTGCAGTCTTGCATTCTAGAACATGCTTGCATCATAGAGAAGTCTTGCATTCTAGAACAGGGTTGCGTCAGGGTGCAGTCTTGCATTCTAGAACATGCTTGCATTCCAGAACAGGGTAGCATCATAGAGAAGGCTTGCATTCTAGAACATGGTTGCATCAGGGTGCAGTCTTGCATTCTAGAACATGCTTGCATTCTCGAACACGCTTGCATCATAGATAAGTCTTGCATTCTAGAACATGCTTGCATTCTAGAACACGCTTGCATCATAGAGAAGGCTTGCATTCTAGAACATGCTTGCATTTTATAACACGCTTGCATCATAGAGAAGTCTTGCATTCTAGAACAGGGTTGCATCAGGGTGCAGTCTTGCATTCTAGAACATGCTTGCATTCCAGAACACGCTTGCATCATAGAGAAGTCTTGAATTCTACAACAGGGTTGCATCAGGGTGCTGTCTTGCATTCTAGAACATGCTTGCATTCTAGAACACGCTTGCATCATAGAGAAGTCTTGCATTCTAGAACATGCTTGCATTCTAGAACACGCTTGCATCATAGAGAAGTCTTGCATTCTAGAACATGCTTACATTCTAGAACACGCTTGCAGCATAGAGAAGTCATGCATTCTAGAACAAGGTTGGATCAGGGTGCAGTCTTGCATTCTAGAACTTGCTTGCATTCTAGAACATGCTTGCAGCATAGAGAAGTCTTGCATTCTAGAACAGGGTTGCATCGTAGTGCAGGCTTGAATTCTAGAACTGCCTTCAATCATAATGCAGGCTTGCATTCTAGAACATGGTTGCATCAGGGTGCAGTCTTGCATTCTAGAACATGCTTGCATTCTAGAACACGCTTGCATCATAGATAAGTCTTGCATTCTAGAACATGCTTGCATTCTAGAACACGCTTGCATCATAGAGAAGGCTTGCATTCTAGAACATGCTTGCATTTTAGAACACGCTTGCATCATAGAGAAGTCTTGCATTCTAGAACAGGGTTGCATCAGGGTGCAGTCTTGCATTCTTGAACATGCTTGCATTCCAGAACACGCTTGCATCATAGAGAAGTCTTGAATTCTACA
This sequence comes from Excalfactoria chinensis, assembly GCF_039878825.1. Taxonomy (NCBI): domain Eukaryota; kingdom Metazoa; phylum Chordata; class Aves; order Galliformes; family Phasianidae; genus Excalfactoria; species Excalfactoria chinensis. The sequence goes on from NW_027315642.1 coordinate 56,269, forward strand.
ACAGGGTTGCATCAGGGTGCTGTCTTGCATTCTAGAACATGCTTGCATTCTAGAACAGGGTTGCATTATAGAGAAGTCTTGCATTCTAGAACATGCTTGCATTCTAGAACACGCTTGCATCATAGAGAAGTCTTGCATTCTAGAACATGCTTGCATTCTAGAACACGCTTGCATCATAGAGAAGGCTTGCATTCTAGAGCATGTTTGCATCAGGGTGCAGCCTTGCATTCTAGAACTTGCTTGCATCATAGAACACGCTTGCAGCATAGAGAAGTCTTGCATTCTAGAACAGGGTTGCATCATAGAGAAGTCTTGCATTCTAGAACATGCTCGCATTCTAGAACACACTTGCATCATAGAGAAGTCTAGCATTCTTGAACAATCTTACATTCTAGAACACGCTTGCATCATAGAGAAGGCTTGCATTCTAGAACATGCTTGCATTTTAGAACACGCTTGCATCATAGAGAAGGCTTGCATTCTAGAACATGTTTGCATCAGGGTGCAGTCTTGTGTTCTAGAACTTGCTTGCATCATAAAACACGCTTGCATCATAGAGAAGTCTTGCATTCTAGAACAGGGTTGCATCAGGGTGCAGTCTTGCATTCTAGAACTCCCTTGAATCATAATGCAGTCTTGCATTCTAGAACAGGATTGCATCAGGGTGCTGTCTTGCATTCTAGAACATGCTTGCATTCTAGAACACGCTTGCATCATAGAGAAACCTTGCATTCTAGAAAATGCTTGCGTTCTAGAACACGCTTGCATGATAGTGAAGTCTTGCATTCTAGAACATGCTTGCATTCTAGAACACGCTTGCATTATAGAGAAGTCTTGCATTCTAGAACATGCTTGCATTCTAGAACACGCTTGCAGCATAGAGAAGTCTTGCATTCTAGAACATGCTTGCATCATAGTGCAGGCTTGAATTCTAGAACTGCCTTCAATCATAGTGCAGGCTTGCATTCTAGAACAGGGTTGCATCAAGGTACAGTCTTGCATCATAGTGCAGTCTTGCATTCTAGAACATGCTTGCATCATAGAGAAGTCTTGCATTCTAGAACAGGGTTGCATCAGGGTGCAGTCTTGCATTCTAGAACATGCTTGCATTCCAGAACACGCTTGTATCATAGAGAAGTCTTGAATTCTACAACAGGGTTGCATCAGGGTGCTGTCTTGCATTCTAGAACATGCTTGCATTCTAGAACACGCTTGCATCATAGAGAAGTCTTGCATTCTAGAACATGCTTGCATTCTAGAACACGCTTGCATCATAGAGAAGGCTTGCATTCTAGAACATGTTTGCATCAGGGTGCAGTCTTGCATTCTAGAACTTGCTTGCATCATAGAACACGCTTGCAGCATAGAGAAGTCTTGCATTCTAGAACAGGGTTGCATCATAGTGTAGGCTTGAATTCCAGAACTGCCTTCAATCATAATGCAGTCTTGCATTCTAGAACAGGGTTGCATCATAGAGAAGTCTTGCATTCTAGAACATGCTCGCATTCTAGAACACGCTTGCATCATAGAGAAGTCTTGCATTCTAGAACAGGGTTGCATCAGGGTGCAGTCTTGCATTCTAGAACTCCCTTGAATCATAATGCAGTCTTGCATTCTAGAAGAGGATTGCATCAGGGTGCTGTCTTGCATTCTAGAACATGCTTGCATTCTCGAACACGCTTGCATCATAGACAAGTCTTGCATTCTAGAACATGCTTGCATTTTAGAACACGCTTGCATCATAGAGAAGGCTTGCATTCTAGAACATGCTTGCATTTTATAACACGCTTGCATCATAGAGAAGTCTTGCATTCTAGAACAGGGTTGCATCAGGGTGCAGTCTTGCATTCTAGAACATGCTTGCATTCCAGAACACGCTTGCATCATAGAGAAGTCTTGCATTCTAGAACAGGGTTGCATCAGGGTGCTGTCTTGCATTCTAGAACATGCTTGCATTCTAGAACACGCTTGCATCATAGAGAAGTCTTGCATTCTAGAACATGCTTGCATTCTAGAACACGCTTGCATCATAGAGAAGTCTTGCATTCTAGAACATGCTTACATTCTAGAACACGCTTGCAGCATAGAGAAGTCATGCATTCTAGAACAAGGTTGGATCAGGGTGCAGTCTTGCATTCTAGAACTTGCTTGCATTCTAGAACATGCTTGCAGCATAGAGAAGTCTTGCATTCTAGAACAGGGTTGCATCGTAGTGCAGGCTTGAATTCTAGAACTGCCTTCAATCATAATGCAGGCTTGCATTCTAGAACATGGTTGCATCAGGGTGCAGTCTTGCATTCTAGAACATGCTTGCATTCTAGAACACGCTTGCATCATAGATAAGTCTTGCATTCTAGAACATGCTTGCATTCTAGAACACGCTTGCATCATAGAGAAGGCTTGCATTCTAGAACATGCTTGCATTTTAGAACACGCTTGCATCATAGAGAAGTCTTGCATTCTAGAACAGGGTTGCATCAGGGTGCAGTCTTGCATTCTAGAACATGCTTGCATTCCAGAACACGCTTGCATCATAGAGAAGTCTTGAATTCTACAACAGGGTTGCATCAGGGTGCTGTCTTGCATTCTAGAACATGCTTGCATTCTAGAACAGGGTTGCATTATAGAGAAGTCTTGCATTCTAGAACATGCTTGCATTCTAGAACACGCTTGCATCATAGAGAAGTCTTGCATTCTAGAACATGCTTGCATTCTAGAACACGCTTGCATCATAGAGAAGGCTTGCATTCTAGAACATGTTTGCATCAGGGTGCAGCCTTGCATTCTAGAACTTGCTTGCATCATAGAACACGCTTGCAGCATAGAGAAGTCTTGCATTCTAGAACAGGGTTGCATCATAGAGAAGTCTTGCATTCTAGAACATGCTCGCATTCTAGAACACACTTGCATAATAGAGAAGTCTTGCATTCTAGAACAGGGTTGCATCAGGGTGCAGTCTTGCATTCTAGAACTCCCTTGAATCATAATGCAGTCTTGCATTCTAGAACAGGATTGCATCAGGGTGCTGTCTTGCATTCTAGAACATGCTTGCATTCTAGAACACGCTTGCATCATAGAGAAACCTTGCATTCTAGAAAATGCTTGCGTTCTAGAACACGCTTGCATGATAGTGAAGTCTTGCATTCTAGAACATGCTTGCATTCTAGAACACGCTTGCATTATAGAGAAGTCTTGCATTCTAGAACATGCTTGCATTCTAGAACACGCTTGCAGCATAGAGAAGTCTTGCATTCTAGAACATGCTTGCATCATAGTGCAGGCTTGAATTCTAGAACTGCCTTCAATCATAGTGCAGGCTTGCATTCTAGAACAGGGTTGCATCAAGGTACAGTCTTGCATCATAGTGCAGTCTTGCATTCTAGAACATGCTTGCATCATAGAGAAGTCTTGCATTCTAGAACAGGGTTGCGTCAGGGTGCAGGCTTGCATTCTAGAACATGCTTGCATTCCAGAACAGGGTTGCATCATAGAGAAGGCTTGCAATCTAGAACATGGTTGCATCAGGGTGCGGTCTTGCATTCTAGAACATGCTTGCATTCTCGAACACGCTTGCATCATAGATAAGTCTTGCATTCTAGAACATGCTTGCATTCTAGAACACGCTTGCATCATAGAGAAGGCTTGCATTCTAGAACATGCTTGCATTTTAGAACACGCTTGCATCATAGAGAAGTCTTGCATTCTAGAACAGGGTTGCATCAGGGTGCAGTCTTGCATTCTAGAACATGCTTGCATTCCAGAACACGCTTGTATCATAGAGAAGTCTTGAATTCTACAACAGGGTTGCATCAGGGTGCTGTCTTGCATTCTAGAACATGCTTGCATTCTAGAACACGCTTGCATCATAGAGAAGTCTTGCATTCTAGAACATGCTTGCATTCTAGAACACGCTTGCATCATAGAGAAGTCTTGCATTCTAGAACAGGGTTGCATCAGGGTGCAGTCTTGCATTCTAGAACATGCTTGCATTCTAGAACACGCTTGCATCATAGAGAAGTCTTGAATTCTACAACAGGGTTGTATCAGGGTGCTGTCTTGCATTCTAGAACATGCTTGCATTCTAGAACACGCTTGCATCATAGAGAAGTCTTGCATTCTAGAACATGCTTACATTCTAGAACACGCTTGCAGCATAGAGAAGTCATGCATTCTAGAACAAGGTTGGATCAGGGTGCAGTCTTGCATTCTAGAACTTGCTTGCATTCTAGAACATGCTTGCAGCATAGAGAAGTCTTGCATTCTAGAACAGGGTTGCATCGTAGTGCAGGCTTGAATTCTAGAACTGCCTTCAATCATAATGCAGGCTTGCATTCTAGAACATGGTTGCATCAGGGTGCAGTCTTGCATTCTTGAACATGCTTGCATTCTAGAACACGCTTGCATCATAGATAAGTCTTGCATTCTAGAACATGCTTGCATTCTAGAACACGCTTGCATCATAGAGAAGGCTTGCATTCTAGAACATGCTTGCATTTTAGAACACGCTTGCATCATAGAGAAGTCTTGCATTCTAGAACAGGGTTGCATCAGGGTGCAGTCTTGCATTCTAGAACATGCTTGCATTCCAGAACACGCTTGCATCATAGAGAAGTCTTGAATTCTACAACAGGGTTGCATCAGGGTGCTGTCTTGCATTCTAGAACATGCTTGCATTCTAGAACACGCTTGCATCATAGAGAAGTCTTGCATTCTAGAACATGCTTGCATTCTAGAACACGCTTGCATCATAGAGAAGGCTTGCATTCTAGAACATGTTTGCATCAGGGTGCAGCCTTGCATTCTAGAACTTGCTTGCATCATAGAACACGCTTGCAGCATAGAGAAGTCTTGCATTCTAGAACAGGGTTGCATCATAGAGAAGTCTTGCATTCTAGAACATGCTCGCATTCTAGAACACGCTTGCATCATAGAGAAGTCTTGCATTCTAGAACAGGGTTGCATCAGGGTGCAGTCTTGCATTCTAGAACTCCCTTGAATCATAATGCAGTCTTGCATTCTAGAACAGGATTGCATCAGGGTGCTGTCTTGCATTCTAGAACATGCTTGCATTCTAGAACACGCTTGCATCATAGAGAAACCTTGCATTCTAGAAAATGCTTGCGTTCTAGAACACGCTTGCATGATAGTGAAGTCTTGCATTCTAGAACATGCTTGCATTCTAGAACACGCTTGCATTATAGAGAAGTCTTGCATTCTAGAACATGCTTGCATTCTAGAACACGCTTGCAGCATAGAGAAGTCTTGCATTCTAGAACATGCTTGCATCATAGTGCAGGCTTGAATTCTAGAACTGCCTTCAATCATAGTGCAGGCTTGCATTCTAGAACAGGGTTGCATCAAGGTACAGTCTTGCATCATAGTGCAGTCTTGCATTCTAGAACATGCTTGCATCATAGAGAAGTCTTGCATTCTAGAACAGGTTTGCGTCAGGGTGCAGGCTTGCATTCTAGAACATGCTTGCATTCCAGAACAGGGTTGCATCATAGAGAAGGCTTGCATTCTAGAACATGGTTGCATCAGGGTGCAGTCTTGCATTCTAGAACATGCTTGCATTCTCGAACACGCTTGCATCATAGATAAGTCTTGCATTCTAGAACATGCTTGCATTCTAGAACACGCTTGCATCATAGAGAAGGCTTGCATTCTAGAACATGCTTGCATTTTATAACACGCTTGCATCATAGAGAAGTCTTGCATTCTAGAACAGGGTTGCATCAGGGTGCAGTCTTGCATTCTAGAACATGCTTGCATTCCAGAACACGCTTGCATCATAGAGAAGTCTTGAATTCTACAACAGGGTTGCATCAGGGTGCTGTCTTGCATTCTAGAACATGCTTGCATTCTAGAACACGCTTGCATCATAGAGAAGTCTTGCATTCTAGAACATGCTTGCATTCTAGAACACGCTTGCATCATAGAGAAGTCTTGCATTCTAGAACATGCTTACATTCTAGAACACGCTTGCAGCATAGAGAAGTCATGCATTCTAGAACAAGGTTGGATCAGGGTGCAGTCTTGCATTCTAGAACTTGCTTGCATTCTAGAACATGCTTGCAGCATAGAGAAGTCTTGCATTCTAGAACAGGGTTGCATCGTAGTGCAGGCTTGAATTCTAGAACTGCCTTCAATCATAATGCAGGCTTGCATTCTAGAACATGGTTGCATCAGGGTGCAGTCTTGCATTCTTGAACATGCTTGCATTCTAGAACACGCTTGCATCATAGATAAGTCTTGCATTCTAGAACATGCTTGCATTCTAGAACACGCTTGCATCATAGAGAAGGCTTGCATTCTAGAACATGCTTGCATTTTAGAACACGCTTGCATCATAGAGAAGTCTTGCATTCTAGAACAGGGTTGCATCAGGGTGCAGTCTTGCATTCTAGAACATGCTTGCATTCCAGAACACGCTTGCATCATAGAGAAGTCTTGAATTCTACAACAGGGTTGCATCAGGGTGCTGTCTTGCATTCTAGAACATGCTTGCATTCTAGAACACGCTTGCATCATAGAGAAGTCTTGCATTCTAGAACATGCTTGCATTCTAGAACACGCTTGCATCATAGAGAAGGCTTGCATTCTAGAACATGTTTGCATCAGGGTGCAGCCTTGCATTCTAGAACTTGCTTGCATCATAGAACACGCTTGCAGCATAGAGAAGTCTTGCATTCTAGAACAGGGTTGCATCATAGAGAAGTCTTGCATTCTAGAACATGCTCGCATTCTAGAACACGCTTGCATCATAGAGAAGTCTTGCATTCTAGAACAGGGTTGCATCAGGGTGCAGTCTTGCATTCTAGAACTCCCTTGAATCATAATGCAGTCTTGCATTCTAGAACAGGATTGCATCAGGGTGCTGTCTTGCATTCTAGAACATGCTTGCATTCTAGAACACGCTTGCATCATAGAGAAACCTTGCATTCTAGAAAATGCTTGCGTTCTAGAACACGCTTGCATGATAGTGAAGTCTTGCATTCTAGAACATGCTTGCATTCTAGAACACGCTTGCATTATAGAGAAGTCTTGCATTCTAGAACATGCTTGCATTCTAGAACACGCTTGCAGCATAGAGAAGTCTTGCATTCTAGAACATGCTTGCATCATAGTGCAGGCTTGAATTCTAGAACTGCCTTCAATCATAGTGCAGGCTTGCATTCTAGAACAGGGTTGCATCAAGGTACAGTCTTGCATCATAGTGCAGTCTTGCATTCTAGAACATGCTTGCATCATAGAGAAGTCTTGCATTCTAGAACAGGTTTGCGTCAGGGTGCAGGCTTGCATTCTAGAACATGCTTGCATTCCAGAACAGGGTTGCATCATAGAGAAGGCTTGCATTCTAGAACATGGTTGCATCAGGGTGCAGTCTTGCATTCTAGAACGTGCTTGCATTCTCGAACACGCTTGCATCATAGATAAGTCTTGCATTCTAGAACATGCTTGCATTCTAGAACACGCTTGCATCATAGAGAAGGCTTGCATTCTAGAACATGCTTGCATTTTATAACACGCTTGCATCATAGAGAAGTCTTGCATTCTAGAACAGGGTTGCATCAGGGTGCAGTCTTGCATTCTAGAACATGCTTGCATTCCAGAACACGCTTGCATCATAGAGAAGTCTTGAATTCTACAACAGGGTTGCATCAGGGTGCTGTCTTGCATTCTAGAACATGCTTGCATTCTAGAACACGCTTGCATCATAGAGAAGTCTTGCATTCTAGAACATGCTTGCATTCTAGAACACGCTTGCATCATAGAGAAGTCTTGCATTCTAGAACATGCTTACATTCTAGAACACGCTTGCAGCATAGAGAAGTCATGCATTCTAGAACAAGGTTGGATCAGGGTGCAGTCTTGCATTCTAGAACTTGCTTGCATTCTAGAACATGCTTGCAGCATAGAGAAGTCTTGCATTCTAGAACAGGGTTGCATCGTAGTGCAGGCTTGACTTCTAGAACTGCCTTCAATCATAATGCAGGCTTGCATTCTAGAACATGGTTGCATCAGGGTGCTGTCTTCCATTCTAGAACATGCTTGCATTCTAGAACACGCTTGCATCATAGATAAGTCTTGCATTCTAGAACATGCTTGCATTCTAGAACACGCTTGCATCATAGAGAAGGCTTGCATTCTAGAACATGCTTGCATTTTAGAACACGCTTGCATCATAGAGAAGTCTTGCATTCTAGAACAGGGTTGCATCAGGGTGCAGTCTTGCATTCTAGAACATGCTTGCATTCTAGAACACGCTTGCATCATAGAGAAGTCTTGCATTCTAGAACAGGGTTGCATCAGGGTGCAGTCTTGCATTCTAGAACATGCTTGCATTCTAGAACACGCTTGCATCATAGAGAAGTCTTGAATTCTACAACAGGGTTGTATCAGGGTGCTGTCTTGCATTCTAGAACATGCTTGCATTCTAGAACACGCTTGCATCATAGAGAAGTCTTGCATTCTAGAACATGCTTACATTCTAGAACACGCTTGCAGCATAGAGAAGTCATGCATTCTAGAACAAGGTTGGATCAGGTGCAGTCTTGCATTCTAGAACTTGCTTGCATTCTAGAACATGGTTGCATCAGGGTGCAGTCTTGCATTCTAGAACATGCTTGCATTCTAGAACACGCTTGCATCATAGATAAGTCTTGCATTCTAGAACATGCTTGCATTCTAGAACACGCTTGCATCATAGAGAAGGCTTGCATTCTAGAACATGCTTGCATTTTAGAACACGCTTGCATCATAGAGAAGTCTTGCATTCTAGAACAGGGTTGCATCAGGGTGCAGTCTTGCATTCTAGAACATGCTTGCATTCCAGAACACGCTTGCATCATAGAGAAGTCTTGAATTCTACAACAGGGTTGCATCAGGGTGCTGTCTTGCATTCTAGAACATGCTTGCATTCTAGAACAGGGTTGCATTATAGAGAAGTCTTGCATTCTAGAACATGCTTGCATTCTAGAACACGCTTGCATCATAGAGAAGTCTTGCATTCTAGAACATGCTTGCATTCTAGAACACGCTTGCATCATAGAGAAGGCTTGCATTCTAGAACATGTTTGCATCAGGGTGCAGCCTTGCATTCTAGAACTTGCTTGCATCATAGAACACGCTTGCAGCATAGAGAAGTCTTGCATTCTAGAACAGGGTTGCATCATAGAGAAGTCTTGCATTCTAGAACATGCTCGCATTCTAGAACACACTTGCATAATAGAGAAGTCTTGCATTCTAGAACAGGGTTGCATCAGGGTGCAGTCTTGCATTCTAGAACTCCCTTGAATCATAATGCAGTCTTGCATTCTAGAACAGGATTGCATCAGGGTGCTGTCTTGCATTCTAGAACATGCTTGCATTCTAGAACACGCTTGCATCATAGAGAAACCTTGCATTCTAGAAAATGCTTGCGTTCTAGAACACGCTTGCATGATAGTGAAGTCTTGCATTCTAGAACATGCTTGCATTCTAGAACACGCTTGCATTATAGAGAAGTCTTGCATTCTAGAACATGCTTGCATTCTAGAACACGCTTGCAGCATAGAGAAGTCTTGCATTCTAGAACATGCTTGCATCATAGTGCAGGCTTGAATTCTAGAACTGCCTTCAATCATAGTGCAGGCTTGCATTCTAGAACAGGGTTGCATCAAGGTACAGTCTTGCATCATAGTGCAGTCTTGCATTCTAGAACATGCTTGCATCATAGAGAAGTCTTGCATTCTAGAACAGGGTTGCGTCAGGGTGCAGGCCTTGCATTCTAGAACATGCTTGCATTCCAGAACAGGGTTGCATCATAGAGAAGGCTTGCAATCTAGAACATGGTTGCATCAGGGTGCGGTCTTGCATTCTAGAACATGCTTGCATTCTCGAACACGCTTGCATCATAGATAAGTCTTGCATTCTAGAACATGCTTGCATTCTAGAACACGCTTGCATCATAGAGAAGGCTTGCATTCTAGAACATGCTTGCATTTTAGAACACGCTTGCATCATAGAGAAGTCTTGCATTCTAGAACAGGGTTGCATCAGGGTGCAGTCTTGCATTCTAGAACATGCTTGCATTCCAGAACACGCTTGTATCATAGAGAAGTCTTGAATTCTACAACAGGGTTGCATCAGGTGCTGTCTTGCATTCTAGAACATGCTTGCATTCTAGAACACGCTTGCATCATAGAGAAGTCTTGCATTCTAGAACATGCTTGCATTCTAGAACACGCTTGCATCATAGAGAAGTCTTGCATTCTAGAACAGGGTTGCATCAGGGTGCAGTCTTGCATTCTAGAACATGCTTGCATTCTAGAACACGCTTGCATCATAGAGAAGTCTTGAATTCTACAACAGGGTTGTATCAGGGTGCTGTCTTGCATTCTAGAACATGCTTGCATTCTAGAACACGCTTGTATCATAGAGAAGTCTTGCATTCTAGAACATGCTTACATTCTAGAACACGCTTGCAGCCATAGAGAAGTCATGCATTCTAGAACAAGGTTGGATCAGGGTGCAGTCTTGCATTCTAGAACTTGCTTGCATTCTAGAACATGCTTGCAGCATAGAGAAGTCTTGCATTCTAGAACAGGGTTGCATCGTAGTGCAGGCTTGAATTCTAGAACTGCCTTCAATCATAATGCAGGCTTGCATTCTAGAACATGGTTGCATCAGGGTGCAGTCTTGCATTCTTGAACATGCTTGCATTCTAGAACACGCTTGCATCATAGATAAGTCTTGCATTCTAGAACATGCTTGCATTCTAGAACACGCTTGCATCATAGAGAAGGCTTGCATTCTAGAACATGCTTGCATTTTAGAACACGCTTGCATCATAGAGAAGTCTTGCATTCTAGAACAGGGTTGCATCAGGGTGCAGTCTTGCATTCTAGAACATGCTTGCATTCCAGAACACGCTTGCATCATAGAGAAGTCTTGAATTCTACAACAGGGTTGCATCAGGGTGCTGTCTTGCATTCTAGAACATGCTTGCATTCTAGAACACGCTTGCATCATAGAGAAGTCTTGCATTCTAGAACATGCTTGCATTCTAGAACACGCTTGCATCATAGAGAAGGCTTGCATTCTAGAACATGTTTGCATCAGGGTGCAGCCTTGCATTCTAGAACTTGCTTGCATCATAGAACACGCTTGCAGCATAGAGAAGTCTTGCATTCTAGAACAGGGTTGCATCATAGAGAAGTCTTGCATTCTAGAACATGCTCGCATTCTAGAACACGCTTGCATCATAGAGAAGTCTTGCATTCTAGAACAGGGTTGCATCAGGGTGCAGTCTTGCATTCTAGAACTCCCTTGAATCATAATGCAGTCTTGCATTCTAGAACAGGATTGCATCAGGGTGCTGTCTTGCATTCTAGAACATGCTTGCATTCTAGAACACGCTTGCATCATAGAGAAACCTTGCATTCTAGAAAATGCTTGCGTTCTAGAACACGCTTGCATGATAGTGAAGTCTTGCATTCTAGAACATGCTTGCATTCTAGAACACGCTTGCATTATAGAGAAGTCTTGCATTCTAGAACATGCTTGCATTCTAGAACACGCTTGCAGCATAGAGAAGTCTTGCATTCTAGAACATGCTTGCATCATAGTGCAGGCTTGAATTCTAGAACTGCCTTCAATCATAGTGCAGGCTTGCATTCTAGAACAGGGTTGCATCAAGGTACAGTCTTGCATCATAGTGCAGTCTTGCATTCTAGAACATGCTTGCATCATAGAGAAGTCTTGCATTCTAGAACAGGTTTGCGTCAGGGTGCAGGCTTGCATTCTAGAACATGCTTGCATTCCAGAACAGGGTTGCATCATAGAGAAGGCTTGCATCTAGAACATGGTTGCATCAGGGTGCAGTCTTGCATTCTAGAACATGCTTGCATTCTCGAACACGCTTGCATCATAGATAAGTCTTGCATTCTAGAACATGCTTGCAATTCTAGAACATGCTTGCATCATAGAGAAGGCTTGCATTCTAGAACATGCTTGCATTTTATAACACGCTTGCATCATAGAGAAGTCTTGCATTCTAGAACAGGGTTGCATCAGGGTGCAGTCTTGCATTCTAGAACATGCTTGCATTCCAGAACACGCTTGCATCATAGAGAAGTCTTGAATTCTACAACAGGGTTGCATCAGGGTGCTGTCTTGCATTCTAGAACATGCTTGCATTCTAGAACACGCTTGCATCATAGAGAAGTCTTGCATTCTAGAACATGCTTGCATTCTAGAACACGCTTGCATCATAGAGAAGTCTTGCATTCTAGAACATGCTTACATTCTAGAACACGCTTGCAGCATAGAGAAGTCATGCATTCTAGAACAAGGTTGGATCAGGGGTGCAGTCTTGCATTCTAGAACTTGCTTGCATTCTAGAACATGCTTGCAGCATAGAGAAGTCTTGCATTCTAGAACAGGGTTGCATCGTAGTGCAGGCTTGAATTCTAGAACTGCCTTCAATCATAATGCAGGCTTGCATTCTAGAACATGGTTGCATCAGGGTGCAGTCTTGCATTCTTGAACATGCTTGCATTCTAGAACACGCTTGCATCATAGATAAGTCTTGCATTCTAGAACATGCTTGCATTCTAGAACACGCTTGCATCATAGAGAAGGCTTGCATTCTAGAACATGCTTGCATTTTAGAACACGCTTGCATCATAGAGAAGTCTTGCATTCTAGAACAGGGTTGCATCAGGGTGCAGTCTTGCATTCTAGAACATGCTTGCATTCCAGAACACGCTTGCATCATAGAGAAGTCTTGAATTCTACAACAGGGTTGCATCAGGGTGCTGTCTTGCATTCTAGAACATGCTTGCATTCTAGAACACGCTTGCATCATAGAGAAGTCTTGCATTCTAGAACATGCTTGCATTCTAGAACACGCTTGCATCATAGAGAAGGCTTGCATTCTAGAACATGTTTGCATCAGGGTGCAGCCTTGCATTCTAGAACTTGCTTGCATCATAGAACACGCTTGCAGCATAGAGAAGTCTTGCATTCTAGAACAGGGTTGCATCATAGAGAAGTCTTGCATTCTAGAACATGCTCGCATTCTAGAACACGCTTGCATCATAGAGAAGTCTTGCATTCTAGAACAGGGTTGCATCAGGGTGCAGTCTTTGCATTCTAGAACA